>NC_056748.1:669288942-669411442 GCF_019279795.1 Protopterus annectens | reverse complement strand
AGTGGTCTGATAAGGGTTGAGTACAGTGGAGCTATAACCTCCCTGGTCCAATGTGCAATACTTTTCTTAACACTACAGACACATGGTAATTGAAGTTTAGATTTCTATCAATCTGTGTTCTCAAGTCTTGCACCTCTGAGTTTGAACTTAGATGGGTGCTATCCATAACATAATTAGCAGGGGCTATTTATTTGCCAAAGGGGATAATGAAGCAGTTTTTTGCATTAAGTTTTAGTCTCTGAGTTTGAAACCAATCATTTGTCTGAATCAGCTCTTTCTGTAATATGTTTTCATTGTTGGGGGACTCTATGATTGCAACCAGTTTGCAGTCATCGGCGAACTCGGTAATCCACAGGTCATCTACCTTCATCAGGACTTCAGCGAAACTGATGCCAAACAGATATTTGCAGTACCCCACTGGTAACTGGTCTACTGGTGGAGGTGGACTCCAAAAACTTTAATAGTGTGAGTTCTGTCAGTGAGCCAGTTGGCTACCCATCTAGTAATATATGGATTAATCACCAGCTGGGAGAGTTCCTCCATGATACCTGAATGGGGGAATTGTGTCAAAAGCCTTGCCTAAATCAAAATAGGTGGTATGTACTGTTTTGCCCTCATCCAGGGCTTTGGTGACATTCTCAAAGATGTCCGCCAGGTTTAGTAGGCAAGCTCTACCCATGATTAACCCAAACTGGGTTAGATCAAGAGTTTAAACATCTCTTATTTTCTTGTAGATAAGGTCCTTGATGATTCTTTCCATGGTCTTGCAGATAAGGCTGGTTAGGATTATGGATTGATAGTTCCCAGGGTCATTTGATGGACCCCCTTTGTCCAAGGGGATTACTGTTGCTATTCTCCACTCTGCCAGGACAAAGTCAGTTCTCAGGCTATGGTTAAAGAGAGTGCTGAGTGTAGTGCTAGGTCTTGTTTCAGGTTGTTTAGTAAGCAGCCTGGGATGTTATCTGGTCCTACAGAGGTTGTGTTTTTTGGCCTTGAAGAGTTCTTGTATGACCTGTTATTTGGAGGTAATAGGTAGAGGACTAGTGTTGGGAATGCTTTGGGATATGTCAAGTGGTGACAGGGGGATGAAGTTATTGCCAAATCTGTAGGGTGGCAATTTCCTCAGGTTCAGTGTGAGTGATACCATTCACTATAAGTTCAGCACACACCTGGACATTCCCTCTTAGGTTCTGGATGTAGCTAAAGAATGGTTTATGATTGCCTTTCGCTAAGGATGCTAATGTTTACTTGTAGCAAGCCATAGAGGACTTACCAAGATATCTGCTTTGCTTGTATAAGCTGTGGAGGGTATTCTTCCTCTGAAAAGTTAGTTCCCTCCTGTTCTTAGATATTAGTTTCTTTCTTTTGTCGTATAACTTATTTATACTTACAGTCCTCCATGGTGGCTTGTCTTTTTTTGGAAAGACCTGGTTTTGTTCCTATTATGTACAGCTGAGTCAATGCATTTGTTTAAGTGGCTATATAAGGCAATTAGGTATTTCTCTGCATGGAGTAATTGTCTATCCCTATTCAGAGGGGCTTTGAAACATTTTATACCATTGCTTAGTAAGCAATAGTTTGCTTTGGAGAAATATTTCTTTTTTTTTTACTCCTGTGGGGGCATCAAGTTTGATCTTTACTTCAAACAAGTCAGATTTATGGTCTGACCTTACCTGGGGGAGCAACATACAGGGGATAGTGAAGTGATCCCCATATGTTGAGCACTAGGTTGAGGACATTTGGGCCCCTTGTGGGGGTGTGTGGACCAACTGTTCATGGGCATTTGAATTAAAGTCCAGGAACCTCATAGTGACCGTGTATGTGCTCATGGAAGTCAATGAATCGATGGAAGGTTAGCTGAAATCTTCCATGACCAAGGTGTTTAGCAGTATGATTTGCAGGTCTAGCAAGCCAAGTTAGGTAGTGTGCTTCTCCTGGTTCATAGCGGGGATGAATAGCTAGCAATGATTTGGAAGGGTATTTTTCCTACAGTTAATTGGACTTAGAGTATCTCAAGAGAGTCGTACTGTTTTACAAGTCTTGAGGTCTATTTGGATTTAATGAAGATGGGTGCACCTCCACCTTTGGTTCTTTCACACTCATTTTGGGGTCTGAATGTGTGAAAGGCATTGTAGCCTTGTACAGCCGGGGTGCTCTCAGCAGCCTTGAACCAAGTCTTTGTGACAGCACAAATGTCAGCATCTTCCAAGGCGAGGAGTGCTTCCAGGAAATGCAATTTACTGTTTAGGCTCCTAGCATTAAGCAGCATGACACTGAGTTTGTCTTTAGTGGATTTATTTATGTCAGACGTTTTGTTGTCTGGACATTGCATAAAAAAGGCACTATGAGGGAGGTAAGCATCTTTGCCGGTATCAGAAAGCTTTGAGGAGAAAGGTGAAGGCCATCTCTGTCAAATCAGCATGGACAATCGACCATGTCTTCCCAGGCAGACAGATACTGCATCTCCCTGGAGTAACACCAGAAGCTAAGCCAAGTATTGAAATGAATCATTTTTTGTCTATATTGTTGCATCATCCTCAGTGAAGGCAGATTGCTGTTTATGGCTAGGGATATACTTGCCTGGGACACACAATTTGAGAGTTCGGTAATGTCTCTCTTCATAGAGTACAGAAAGGTATGTCTCAAGTCATTCACACCAACATGTACTATGACAGAGTCATAATGGTAATTGTTGCTGAGCTACTTGAATGCGTGCCTGATTTGACAGATTCTGGCACCTGATAGGTAGCTGACCATGACCTTCCCCCTTTTCAACCTGGTGAGGGTAGACATTTGTGTATCTCACTATCGAGTCACCTATAACCAGAACATTTGGTTTTGAGGTGTTTTACTTTAGGGGGCTTAATTATGTGTGTTGTTATGTGTAGTGGTGGATTCTGTTGGTGTACCAATATGTGTATGTCGTTTGTGCTTGGGAGGTCTCTGGTCTTTTGGTAGACTCCTAGTGAGTATGTTCACATATGTGGGATTACATGTCTTGACCTTTTCTTGTGTGAGAGGGGAGGTGTGTGTGCTGACAACTGGTTGTATGTCATTTGTTCTTATGTGAGAGGATGGATTCTTATTTCATGCTATGGTTACATCTCTCATATACTGTATTTGTTTGCTTTAGGAGCAAGTGGTTGTCAGTATACATGAGGCAAATGCTACAATGCCTCAGGAGCACATGCCAATCAGATTGTCTGGAGAAATGGTGGGAAACTCTCTGTCTGTTATAGCAGGCATATATTGTAGTGACTAGTGGAGATGGGTTAGATGGACCAGGATTTGTTTGTGAGGCTAATAGGGGAGGCTATTCTGTGGAAGGCTAAGGGTGGAAGACTGCGTCAGTGCCTCAGAATGCACAGTTGAGTTGCTCAATAGGTAGCAATGTGCAACTGCATTGTGCACAGAGACACAGTGGAGCTAAGGAGGGTTCTCTATTAGATATCAAGGGAAAATTGTTGTTTCTAACCATTTGCATCCATACATGGCAGCACTAGCATGTGGTGATTAAATACAAGTGAAGTTAAACAGTTTTAACACTAACCAATGAGAGAGGCCAAAACTGAGCCTTATTCCAACAATCCCCAGCTCAGTTCTTTCCCTCAAGACTTATACCAATTGTTTTGTTTTACCATAATTTTCCAGAATGTGCTAATCTTTAACATATGAGACATTTCTAAATTAGAACACCATTATCTGTTGCAAATGTTACTATGTTCTATTAAATGATCAAAGTCATGGGTAAAAATTATTATGTTATAAAGGATACAGTGTGATAAATAAGGATTTATCATTTTGGAGGAAACCTCATCAGCCTACGTGTACAGAGCATTAGACCTGTGATGATAAATTGTGAAAGTAATTCAACTATTCAAGAAAATAATGGGGACCCACCAGGGTACCAGAATCGTGGATACTTCCCTTTAGAAGTTGTGACAATGTGGGGTGTTGCCAGCTATGCCAGGAGAAGTACAGCAGTGGATATGTAACATATGCCAACAAAGCTAGCTGGAACTTTGTAAAGAATTATATGTCATTCGTATATCACACTGATTTGTACAGATGTTTATGTTGAAAATGTATTTGTAAGGTTGCTTGTGTTAAAAATGCATCAACAGTGTGTCCTGCTGAGAAAAGAAATATACATTTATATCATATGATACTGTTGTAAATAGGATACTGGAAGAGAAGAGGTTAATCTCAGTCTAGCTAACTTTGAAAAATAGTAAGAAATGAAATTACTTAATTTAGGCCATAAATATTGTATCCTACAGTTCTGATTGCAGCCATAGACTAAATGTCTGTGCCAGAGAATGGTTTATTATCTCCTGTACATAGAGTGGAAGTGTTTATGGTTTTATAGTTTTCAGATGTTATAACAAATCTCAGCAAAGCTGTATCTGTGTGTATGGTAACACATATGTGCTAAATGATGGTTTAGTTTCTAGCAATGGGGATAGCATGGAAACTAGAAGTCATATGACCATATGTATGGGATGTCATTCTGTAATCAAGGGAAAATGTTTTATTAACAGATGAGAAAGAAGCCTCTGAGCAGTTTGTTTTTGGAAACTGACAAGCAAGGACCCCTTACCTACTTCATCTTGCCTTGCTCTTGTAAGTGACCAGGGAATAGTAATTCTTTAGATCAGTCAGGAAAATATAGTGAGATTAGTTAAGTACTCATTTTTTGTATCTGTGTGAATCTGTTTATCTGTGTTATTTTAATATTTCCTGTGATTCAAACTCTGGTGTTTATTGTAAAAAGATATTTAGTATTTTCATGTTCATTTATTACTTATTATGAAATATATTTAAGCTTTTCATTGCAACTGGTTCTGTAGAGAATATTTTAACCTTTGAGAGTACATATATTTATTTGGTGACATGGCAGCCACTCCTGAAAGGTTTGCTGTTTGGTCAGCATTACCATTTGTATTGAAATTAATTTCACTCAGTATAATTGGAACCCTAGCAAGAGGCTTACAGAAGCTGGCTTTGGAGTGTCTAGTGGCAGTGTAACTACTTTATAGTCTGAGCAGAAGGGGGCACAGCTAGAAAATCTGTGCCAGCCTTTCCCAGGTGTGTGTGTGTGTGTGTGTGTGTGTGTGTGTGTGTGTGTGTGTGTGTGTGTGTGTGTGTGTGTGTGTGTGTGTGTGTGTGTGTGTGTCAGCTGCTTTGAGCAGGGACATGAAGCATTGGCTTCAAAAAGAGAGTGGTGTACAACTTGGCTTGGACACTCAGCTGAGGTCTCAAATCTACAGCTGTGCAAGTGGGGAGTTTCACTGGGGCCCTGGAAAGAGAGAAATCCAGATTCTGCTCTGAGTGTGTTCCCCGTGTGCTCTTAAGGGAAATTGTGCTTGATGCAGAGAGCTGCATCTAGAAATACTGGGTGTATCTACTTTTGTTCCAAGTGAATGCCCCTCTCCAGTGCTAGTGATGAGGAATCAGGCTCCTTGATTACTGGCCCAGAGAGGGGATGTCAGATAAGTCATTATCCTTTTCTAGGTCCAAATGACTCTCTTTTCAAACATGGCTGTGGCCCTTCATATGGTCTGCTTAGGTACCTTATTTGTCTGGAGTGGGCATTTTAGGTTCCTGTGTGATCTCCCTTACCTTTGGGTCATCACTATGCGGCTCCTGTTGAATTGCTGCTAGCTGTTGAAAGTAAATAAACAATGCTCATGTTGAGCTTAGATATAAAATTAAAAAAAACATTAACAGTGAAATGAAGATCAAAAAACGACAGCAGTAGTTGTTGTAGAGTCCCCTGTAGACTTCAACATTATGGTGTACTGAGCAACTTCATCCTGGGCCAGACTTTGTGCAGTGCTGCAGGAGTCCATCGTCCTTACATTGTTGAACTTTTATTTCGTAATAATAATCATTTGGCCAACTCTACCTCATTATTTATTTGAAAGTTAAACCATTTCTAAACCAGTTCTAAAACATTTATAAAGACATCTTTTTAAAATTTTATGAAGCTCCTGGCAGAGTACTGAAATGTTGCCTTGGTTTTGGTCAATAAGGACCCAGTCCTATTCTAGGAAAATCAGATCATTATGTTCATAGAGTGCTGAAGTCCTCATGTGGTTTCTGGAGATTTCATTGTAGTATAGGTTACACCGAGCCAAGCTCCATGGCAGGCTAAAGAGCTCCAAATCTCACTATCCTTTTAGCATGTTTGCCATGCTCCTAGAGTTTCCTGGTAAGGCTCAGAGGTTGTTGCAGTTGTGATTATTTTTGTCACCTTAGTGATCTAGTGGGAAAGGGTAAGTATAGAGACTGTTCCTTTCTAATGTACTCATGAAGAGATGTGCCATTTTCTTCAAAGGGTCATTGGACAGTGACCTCAGTCGGCATTTCAAGGCTTCCTGTGTCAGTTGAGTGTGTCTGAATGGTCCAATCTCAATGTTGCAGGTCCATTATCTATGTATGTAGGCTGATGAAGGCTTAGGCTAGTTGGGGCTGGAACTATCAGTTAACTTGTGGGGTGGGGATGTATCCATGTTTTGTGGAAACCATTAGCTGCATTTTGTTTTCATTACTACAAGGATGGCATATGCAATAAAAGTGAGCTCATGCCTGTGTCATTTGTGAACAGTTGTGCTTTTGTGGAAATAATAAGCTGTATGTAAAGGGAATGTCAGAGCCATATGAATCCCAAATCATAGGATCATAGGAGATTACGAGGCTGTTGACCTGGAAATCATTTCAAGCCTAGCCATTTCATCCCAATGTAATACAATAGATATTCTAGTCAATACCCAAGATTGCATATAGTAATAACTGCCCATATGTCAATAAAAGTCAATGAATAACATACTCATGTATTTATATGATACACACACCCTCAAACACAACCACACACACACACACATATATATATATATATATATATATATATATATATATATAGGTTTACTATTTTAATGTTGAGGTGAGAATGCACTCATATGAAAAATTTTAATGTTTCATATGGGTGTATTCTCAATGTTCGAACATTTATATTACCAAATGTACTGTCCATTCGCTAATATAAGTTCAAAGAACTGTACAGAGGTCGCAGTACAGTGCGGTTAGGGAAATTCATCCCGTGGGGAGGTGTAGGGTGTCTTGCCCCCTTGCAAATATCGTGATGTCAGGTATAGGAGTTTACTGTATGCAAGCTTATATATGGACATCAGGTGCTGTGTTCGAAAACAATGTCGAATCTGTTGAATTCAATCAGAGAATTCAACACTGTGACTTTTTTTTTTGGACTTTCGCTTTAATATGTCAAACGGAAATTATTTTTGCATTCGACATATTGTTGGTAATATATATATATATATATATATATATATAGATAGATAGATAGATAATGATAATACTATTAATCACTGATAAAATTCAATGAAACACAAAACACCATGAAATATAAATGATGATCAATAACAATGGAGAAAGAAATTAACACTAATGATTGCAAATTTAAGCAATGCATTTACATTTGCAATCATTACAAATCTCAGAAACTCTACAAAAGCTAAAAAATAACTACTGATTCTCACTCATGCAAAAAGCCCATACATAGAAGTACACAGAGTGATGACTTTAAAAGAAACCTTCCATAACTATTGTATCATAAAATCCTTTCAACAGTGATTGGTACAAGTGCTTTCCCAAATGAAACTCCTAACATCTGCCAATAGATCCTACACCTTCTCCTATCCTTAAAAATTGTCACGATACACTAATGTTTAATAAAATCCCTAACATCTAAAAGTCGGTCTTCAGCAGTTAATTATGCCAAATGAATCCTAATGTCTCTCACTGCACCACCCAAATCCACTTGAAAACTGAATACCTAGCCAATAACGGCACAACCCATTTCCACTCAGCCATTTGCAGTTGGCACATTTTGTATAAAATCCAAAACTGCTGTATAAGATTCCTTAGTTGGCTTAGCCCAGGACTGTTGTACTAACCTCCTTGTTTCACCTTCCTAACTGTCCATGCCTCATTTAACACTGCTGCAGTAATCACCTGTAAAATAGACTGTCAGCAAGTGCATTAGAATCACCTGGGATATGTTTAGCTAAAAAGACAGGCTAATCCTAAAGGCAAAGCAACATAAGCCTTGTCAATAAACCCTGAACTGAGAAGGATTTGGCTGATCTTTTTGCCAGACCTTGAGCAGACTTATACTCTTTTGGAATCTGGCCCTATATCAAGTTTTGTTATCCACAGTTTAGAGAAGCTACATTACTTCATCCAAAGAAGCATGTTATTCCTTGACACAGAAGTCCAGCTAAGGTGGCGTGACAAGATCAATGGCCCTGGGAGTAAAGTGCTGGATGGGCATAATTGGCCATCCATCATCCCAATCAGTCTTTAATTCAATACTGGCTTTTAAAAGACTGTATTGTGTTTGCAGTAAAACTGAGTGCTGTAGCGCTCCATGTCTAGTCTAAACTGTATCAACTGTTTGCAACATTTGTAGCAAGCAGTTTGCTACAGTTTAATAAAAGTTTTTTTTAAGTAAAACATGAGTGACAGTGGCTACAATTTTTTTTTGCACTTCACTTGAAGAGGTGAGGTAGTGGGAGGCTGGTCTGATGTACCAACACAGGGCACTGTACGAGCCACTTATGCTCCTGCCTTGACATACCACTTATGAATGAATACATAACTCAACTACCCTCCAGAAAAGAGAGATGATGAATAAGGTGAAACTACCTGCCTTTTTTTTTGCAACCAAGCCAAGGAAATTCTAAAGGAATCGAAGGTAAGGAACTCCAATCAAACTGAAATCAAACCTGCATGAACATTTTTTCCATCAATGTCTGGGCTATTCATCTCTACCCTTGTCTGACTTCAGATTGCTTCGCAGACTTGTGCAACATTCTACCTATAAATTAATTACAAAACCCATTGGAAAGTCCTGTAGGAGATCCCGTGACACCTCTTTGGATAGGTACTCCCACAGGAGCCTTGCCATAGGTGCTATTCCAATAGAGGAATGCAGACAAAAGCCACCCTGTCTCCTCCCAAAAGGGTGAAATTCACCTAACTCCACAACCAGTGTCCCTCCCTTTCCCAAAATGTGTCCTTCAGTGCAGCTGGTATGCTGTTGTCTGGTATAGCCTTCCTTATAACTGCACCTCACTGAACCTTAATTGCTACAATAATACAAGCAGACATGATCAAACCTCCAAACAGGCCAAATGCACTTCCCTACATCAAAAACCCAATGCACAACTTGATCATTCCAAAATGGTGGTCGGCTGATGAACTGCTTATACACAGAGCTCCCTACCTCAATCTATCTTCTTTAAGTTTGTTCTACTTTAATTGATCCTGTTATTAACACAAACATCAAAAAATCTTCAGCTATATTTTCACCAGAAAAGGAAAATATATCTAAAAGACAGAAAACCAATAAACAACAAGTGGAATCTAATAAAAAGTTTCCACATGGATGAATTAAAACAGGCCCTACAGCCGGAAAATCCATAACTCAAATTGTGGATAGAGTGGACATTCTGAAACAAAATATGACAATCAACTGAATATTTCAAAACAGATATTTCAAGCATTAACTCTCCAAGATGGTGATAACCATGAAATAATCTTTATGTGGAATAATCATCATGAATGATGTGAGATTTTCTGCTACCTCTATAAATGGCTAAAATCTTAGTATCCTTACTGGATGCTCAGTTGAAAATTAATCAAAGTGACTTCCTTGTATTAATGTGGCGTTTCTTACAGATGACAAAGTCTTCTATAAAGTTTTTTTTACTTATTTTTTCTATTTTTTACATTAGCTAATACTGGTAAGACTTTGGCAGTTACACTCATGAGTTCTTGAATTTTGGTTGTATCCTTGCCTGGGGCGCATAATTTACATGTTTCAGGAGGCTGTCTCAACCTTCACCCTGAATCATTAAGCTAGAGCTCCTGTTTTTTTGTCATCTAGCATCAGAGACAGTGGACCTCTTTATGAGCTCATGATTAATCATTATATTTGTAAAACTCACCCCTCAGGGTTTTGTCTCTGACTTTTTGTATTTAATACAGGCTACAATTTAATCTATTACACCTATATTTGATTTGTTTTGGTCTGTGCTTGTGACTCTGTGTGCTGGGTAGTTGTACTTATGTTGTTGTGGTTGTTTTATTCTCAACTATATTTTATACCTTTTCAAATGCCCAAAGTGGGACATTGAGTACAAAGAGCAGAACTTCACTTTTTGCTTATTCTTGTAGCATTTTAGTTGGTTATTCTGTTTCTTATGACATTTAGGGGTTTCATATACAGAATAACTGTTCTACATAAAATATAGGAAATAATTTTGTCCTAAAATCTCAGGACATTTGCCTTTTTTACAATTTTTATTATCCTCAAGTGGGTAATGCTTTAATTGTAGATGCTGTTTGTATTATACCTATTTCAGACCTTGGCGATGTGGTACTATTGGTTTGTATTTCATGGGATGTTTTTTAGTGATCTGTGATGTGGCTCTTAAGTATACACAGAATTTTATTTGTTTTCCTTAACTATCTTAGTAGAACGTTTTGTGTTTCACAGTTTCAGCCTACATATTTATTTATAAGTTGATGTGGGCTTTGGAATTTCACTTGTAATGAGACTGGAGACTGTTTTAGTTATAGTCTGAGCTTCTGTCGTTGCACTCAGTGCTCTTTTATAGTCTTATTAACTGGATGTACTTGTCCTTAATGAGCTCTATTGCTCTTTAACTGCCACATAATGCTTTCTCAAATAAAGAACTGTTCTTCACATAGATTCTGCTTCATTATCAAGATCTAGAATCATCTAGGTTTGTTATATTCTCTTTGTTCAGTTAAATAACAGTTCAGTGTTCTATAAAGTGTATTGGTCTTCATCCTCTGTTCTATTATTCTAGAATCTAAGTACAATAGTCAGTTATATTATATATTGTTTAAGTCCTCTGTTTTGAATTAAATTTAATCTAGGACTTCCTATTACTTACTCATAATGTGTTCATTAATATATAGCTACTTGGATGCTCTTGTGTGTGTTGTTGGCTCTTTAGGTTGACGCTTTCTTGGAATAACAGTAGTTTGTACATATGTATAATATTTTTCTGGTTTTGGAATGTGTGTTTTATACTTCTTCTCTCAAGGGGATATATACACAACTCACCTTATTAAACCTCATGACAATATATTCACTACACTCATTATTCCACTCAGATTCTTTCACAATCACTGAACTTTATAATGCTCCACTATTCACATTTGTCTGTTTGAATACATGACTTGGGCCATTGATAGTTGGAATGTTAAAGGTTTACAAAACACTGCAAAAATCTATTACTTCATCTTATTTAGGCTAATATTTGCTTCCTACAGGAAACACATTTGTCAAAAGTGGGATGGGAGAAAGTTTCCACCAGGAAATGGATTAGAACTATTATAGCAGATGGTGATAGCACAAACTCTAAGAAACAATTTCAGGGCACTATAAATGAAATCAAATCCAACAAGTATGGTAGGTGGTGCTATTTTACTTCTATTCTCCCTGACACAAATAAACCAGTTCTTTCTAAACCTTTATGGACCTTGTTCCCAACAACACACCTTCATATTAGAAATTCATAATATCTCTTTATCATATAACTTTCAAGCCTCTGTAGCTCTAGAAGAACTTATTTCAGACTTTTACCTTATGGACACTATTGCATTTAGTAATATCTTAACCAAGGACAACTTATACAGTTTCCAACTTTTCTAAATTTAACAACACCTTCACCAGTGAACCTAGATTTTTATCAGATCATGCTAGAATATCCTTTAAACCTATTCTAACTGGTCCCTTAATAATAATCTATTACATAGCAAGGAGATCCTAAAAAGACCTATATTATAATCTTGATAATTCTCAAATTGCTCCTGATATACAATGGGCAGCCTGTAATCAGTAAAGCCTCATTCTTTAAAAACTCAATAAAAAGAATCGGATCTCCTCCTAACACTAGCATCCCTAGAAAAACAGAGAATACAATCTGACCCAAAGTTGGAGGATTTGATTAAAGAATCTACTGGACTTACATTCTCATAACTACTCTCTTCAGGAACAAAGATTTAGAACTCTTGCTAGAATGCTTAAGAATAATAATGGTGCTAAACTCTACAAATCAGATTCTGAAATGATCCAATTATTTCATGATTTATACTCTGATATTTATAGTAAGAATGAACACACTCCCTTAAACCCCAAATAGAAACCTTTCTCAATTCAATTGCAGTTCCCTCTCTTAATTTAGATCAATCTTATCTGCCCGTTGGATATTCAAGAGATTCAAAATGTCATTAGCAATCTCAAAGTTGGCAAATCTCCTGGCCCAGATGGTTTTACCACCAACTTTTTAAAACCTTTAGTTTAAAATTGCCCTATTCTTCTCAAGATATTCAACTTTATTATAAAAGAAGGAATTACTGACTTACATTGGAATATCTCAAAACAATTTTAATTCTAAAAACAATCAAGATAAAACAGATCCTCACAGCTATAGATATTAAAATATTTGCTGCTATTCTGGCTAACAGACTTAAACAGATAATTCACCATGTCCCATTTTAATATTCCTAAATCTTTTCAGATATGATCAGAATTCTTTATACAAATTCTTACACCTCTTTATTCATAAATAAAAGATTCTGATTACCAATGGAACAAGGCAAGGCTGTCAAAATATTAAACATGATGATTTGAATTTATATTTTCACTATCCCAACTCTGACTTACCCAAAATTATAAATGCAATTAATATTTTTCTTGTGCCTCTAGCCTCCAAATTAATAAGAAAATGAATCTTCCTTCCACATTTCATATAGTATCAATTATTAATTTTGAACACAACCAAGCCTCTATGCTTCAAAATAATTTACTAAAATCTTGGGCTTTTATTTGCCAAGACTTACAGAGGTGGAAACTTTGGAAATTAGCATTTCTTTCTAAAGTTGCCATTGCCAATGCACAACTTATTCTTGCTTCCCCCACCCTTGGTTATGACTCTAGTATGTCCATCCACCCTGTTCAACATTGTCCCCAGCCAAATGTCAGCATGTGTAAGTTCCCACAACAGTGACTTTTCCACTGATTTTAACTTTGGAAAGTTTTGGTCATACCACAACCAAGTATTACCTCCTTCAATTGCTAGACTTCTCTGATTGTCCAACAATATGCCAAAAATGTTACCCCTTGTTCAGGCTCATTCTCTAAAATAACTGCCACCAAGTAAACCACCCCATCCTCTAGCTGTCCCATGTCCTAGCCCTAAACCTTATAGGTTCATAGGTTGGTACTAGGCTATTGGCCCTAGGGCCTATACAAGCCTAGCCATAAAATTTCCCTGGCTATTTCTTCACACACTATTTACTTCCCTGGACCCCTGTCTAGCAGGGTGACTGACATGATCCCCGGGGTGAATTTCTTTCTCCCATCCAATCATCAAGGTTCTTTTTGAAGAGGGCCAAAGAGGCGCTCTGCTTGACATGTATGGCAGTCTATTCCAGAGTCTGGGGAGTCTCAGGGTCAGGAACCTATCCCACTAGCATGTTTTGTTTATTGTGTTGATAAGGTTTATATCCCTGGAGCGTGTGGCTCTGAGGGATTGGGATTTCTTTAAGTGTAGCATATCCAACAGCTCTGGGTTTGACATGGCCTTGTATGGTAAGCAGAGATCGCCTCGGAGTATACGATATGCAACAGAATATAGCTGGAGTTTTTTAAGGTGGTCAGCATAGGGCATCTGCTTTAGGCCTGTGATTCTTTTAGTGAGGTATTTCTACAGCCTTTCCAGTTGTTGCAGATGTCTTGAGAGGTACATACCAAATGGGGCATTGTATTCTATAATAGGTCTAATGAGGGATAAGTACAGTGGGACAATGACCTCCTTTTTTATGGATGAAAAGCCCTTAGTGATGATGTGTGCCACATAGAAGGATTTTCTGACTGTTGCAGTGATGTGGTTATTGAAGGTGAGACCACTGTCCACCTGTGTCCCTAAGTCTCTTATCACACTTTCGCTATTTAGTGTACTGCCACCTATGTGGTAATTCATGGGTACATGTTTTTCCCAAAGGGGATAACTATACATTTCTTGGCATTGAGCTTGAGCCCATGGCTCTGGAACCAAGCATCTGTTTCTGTAAGGTCCTTTTGTAGAGTATCCACATCATTTGGGGATTCAATAATGGCTCCCAGTTTGCAGTCATCTGCGAACATTGTTAGCCAGAGTCCCTTAGTGTTGGCCTGTACTTCAGAGAAGTAGATGCCAAACAAGAGAGGTCCCAGAACTGAACCCTGAGGTACTCCACTTATCTGGAGCTGGATTTAGAGTCAGCTATTTTTACAGTGTGGGTTCTGTCAGTAAGCCAGTTGGCAACTCATCGCGTGACATAGGGATTAATGCCCAGCTTAGTAAGTTTATCTATGATTCCAGAGTGGGGGATGGTTTCAAAGGCCTTGGCAAGATCCAGATAGGCTGTGTTGACTGCCTTACCCCTCATCCACGGCTCTGGTGACTGATTCAAAGAAGTCAATCAGGTTCAGGAGACAAGAGAACAGACCTACCTGTTTTCTCTTAATACAATGCTGCCAAAGCAGCTGTCAGGCCAGTGACCTCCAGGGCCTCAGCCTTCATAATCCTCTGCATCCCACTGGCATCTTTAAGATCACAAACTTCCACAAATGTTCCCATTCAAATCTTTCATTTTACAGCTAGTGGGGTATGTAACATGATAAAAACACCACGACCCCCTGACAAAACACCCTGCACTAGTCTTGTGCCTCTCCCAGTGCTTCCTAGCCAGGTTTCTCCATTCCTTCAGGTATAAGCTGCACTCGTGGCAGAAGACAGAAATCTCTTTCCCCAAAAGAACTGGAATCCATAATGTCATTCCTGTGTTCCTCAACATTTGAATTCATCTTGGACATACCACCCTACTCCCTGTGAAGACAGTAACAAATCCTACAACCTAGCCCTGTCTTGCACCTTAACCTCCCACAAAAAATCTAACAACTATTCTAACAATAGATTGTGCCCTGCCATCTTCCTGAAATCTGCAATAAAATGACCTGTCATTGTCTGGAGCTCTGCCAACAACATGACAATGTCTCCATTTTCATTCCTCTTACTCCTCTTTCCACTCTTTTCAGAGATTTTCTAGGGCAGGCACTCATCCACACCCTTCTTATTCTAGATTCTCCTCAATGACCCTTCTGGGTTGATCTCCTCTGCTAATTGTGGTTGACCTACCAGCAGCTGGAAAAAAACTTTTTCTTATGACATGATCTCCTGCAATCTCTGTCTGAGTTTCAACACATTCAGCATCCGTTCCTCAAAAAAAGAGAAGGATCATTAAGTGCCCAAGCCTGTGCAACCTCTTTCCCTTTTCACTCATCTGACCTGCCCCGTGACTGATTCTACATCCAGTACCCTCACTTGCCTGTATACCAGCTACAATCCCTGACTGCAAACCTTCCCTATTTTAATTTTATTTTTTAGAAATGCATCTATTGGCAGTCATACCTCTCAATCCCCTTGCAGCTGATAGGGGAGGGAGGGGGGAAGAAGCTCCCCACCAAATGGAACAACAGCTCATGGCTTTAAATGCAAGTCAAAGAATTAAACCTGACAGCAGAATGGTCTTGCATTAGCCTCCTTACCCTCCCAAAATGAAGACCAAAAACCCCAAACCACTTTATTGGTGGTTAAAGACCATGATACTTTAGTCTGATAATACATACCTCTCAACCACTTAGTAGATGAATTCTGAACAAAGCAAAAATAATGGGGAGGGAAGAAAACCCCAAAAATCAGCAACAGGCTTTATATAGTCCTCTTATGAACTATGCAACTTAGTAGAAAAACAGGTTCTGCACAGCATGAATTTTCTAATAGTATGAAATTCCAGTGTCTGCCATTTTCAGTGACTTCCTTTTAAAGATTTGCCAGACAAACATCAATTCTCTGTGGTTCAGAACAGAACAAAATATAATGCAAAATTCAAGACATTCTGCAAAATTCTGGACAGTTGAGACATAACTGGCACTGTACATTACACCACTCTGCCTTCTATCTCAAAAATGTGAGACAATACCTATCATGATATGGAAGAAACAGGCAACCTGTGGAACACATACTAACATTTTACTAACAACTTCAGCTAAGAGGCTCAGCGGATAGTTACAATTTCTTACTCTATACTTAGAAAATGTTATTTTGACAAATTAGTATAATGTATTATTTATCATGTTTATTAGTTAAAAAAGGTCTTTACAATGATTGTATGACAGACCCTTTCAATGTAGAACATTGATGAATATGACAACAATCGGACTGCTGTGAGGAATGCATCCACCTAACTGCCCCTCTTTCCCCCCATGTGCTGCCTACATGAACCAGTCAGTGCCAAAGAGGCTGAAGTTATCTCACTCTAAGAATATATATCTAGCCCTTTTCCATCCCTTAACTGCAGATACCTTAATTCCTGCCCAAGAACTTAGTATCTACCTAATTCCCTGTTTCTTATATTTACTCACACATGCCCTTTCGTCTGGGTACAATAAAAACAGCCAATGACATTGTTACCAGCTCAGCCCTCCCCCTTGGCATGAATTCAGGGAAAAATAAGTCTGCATGGAATACTCGTTCATCTCATTGTTCAGAAGGACATTAGCAACATTACCGGAAATCTGTTTGAACAGATATGTTTCATTTGCAAACTTTATACTAGAGAATCATGAGTGTGTTTTATTACAAAAAAGAAATATTATTAACCATCCTGTTTGGCAATGAACAATTTAAATCATCAAAGAATCACCTGTCCTCAACATGCTCATAAAATTGGTAAAGACTTATAAAAGGATATTTCTTATTCATATGTGTATACTACGCTAATGACCACACACACCTTTTTAAGTCTAACCATTCTTCCCAATATATCTGACAAGTTTTGTTACCCTAACGTTATTATAAGAGGGATATGACTGCTTGGGGTTGGGTGGTCAAGCATTTATAGGCACCTCTGTCTATTACAGAAAGAGCTGCTAGACTAGGGGTAAATGTATGATTTCCCATCCACTTGTTCAAGTTATACTTGAATTGGATTAGGGAAGAAATCTACTTCAAACATATGAGTGGCTTATTCCAGAAAATAGCTAGTCTGTGAGACACATACCTATTCCTCTAACATGTCCTATTTATGTTGCAGATGAGATTTAGGTCCCTATATTGGGTAATTCTGATGCTATTTCCTTTGCGGACATGCAGTAGGTCCTTCAACACAGAATCCAAAGATTTCTTTTAGGTCAGGCATAGACCTCCTCTAAGCAGTCTGTAGGAGACAGAGTAGAGGGATAGGGCTTTGAGGTAGTCTTTATAGGAGTTCTTTATGCCTTGTGTTTATTTTATGAGGAAATTCTGCGACGGTTTCAGTTGTTGTATGTGCTTTGTCAGATATGTACCTAAAGGGCTATTGAACTTGTCTGGTTAGGGCAATGTATAGTGAAAGAATGACACCCCTGAATCTTGATGCCATGCCCTTGCTTATAAATTGCACAATGTAGAATGGTTTCCTTTCTACCAAAGACATGTGATGTTTAAATGCCAGGCTAGTGTCTACATGCATTCCCAAACCTCTACTGTTTCTGCTGTTGGGGTGTATTATCAATGTGGTAGTTTCCAAGTGCAGTTGACTCCCCGAAGGAAACAACTGCACACTTCTTTGCAATGAGGTTTAGACCATGGCTCTGGCATCAGATATTTCTACATACCAGGTCTTCTTGGAATATATTTGTGTCTTGGGGGATTCCATGACTGTGCCTAGTCTGCAATCATCTACAAGCTTTACCAGCCAGAGGCCCTTGTTGTAAGTTTAGACTTCAGGGGAGTAGATGCCAAAAGAGTGCCTCCAGCACACAGCCCCAAGGGATTTTGCTACTGACTAATCTCTTCATGGAGGTAAACTCCACTAACCTAACTTCTTGATTCCTGTGAGACAGATAGCAAACCAAGGGTTTATTTTCTTTATTTATTATTTATTTTATTTTACATATGTTGACCGGGATAGTCCGACTGGATACATATCCATTTTCAATGGATGCCCAGGGAGAAAAGCTCCATACTTCATACTACATACATACTACAAAATACTATTACATATATACATATAAATCAGGTTTTACAATTTCCAAACAGAATTACATTCATTAAAAGAATCAAAACATAACTCGGTCACACAAGTTAATACAGGGTAATTAGGTTATTAACAAAATAATTAGGATATAGTCACTTAGAGGCAGGAAGTCCTCGTAAGGCACACATTTGAGAGAGTAAAGGTTAATCAGGGGTAAAGCAAGAACATATCCACCATGTTTTAAAGTATAGTATAATATTTTTCTTGAATTGGGATAAAAAGGGTTCTGATGTTAGATCAGCAGGGAGTGAGTTCCATGTTTTGCCTACAGAGTTGGCAAACAGAGCATCCACAGCTGCGATGTTAGTTTGAGCATGTAAACTAACCTTTTGTTAGAGGATTGGAGTGTCTTGAGGTTCTGCTAAGGGGTGATAAGGCCTTTAAGAACAGGCGTGTATTCGAACTGGTAGAGAATCTTATGGGCAATTACTAGTTGGTTGACCTTCAGTAGATTAGGTAGTTCAAGCCACCCTAGAAGATTAAGGTTAATACAGTGGTGGGATCTATTGGCTGTACCTGTAGCAAATCTAGAAATGTAATTATAGCAGCTAGTGAATTTGTTCAAGTCAGTTTTACTCAAGTTTGTGAGTAAGGGGGAGGCATAGAGGAGGCTAGAGAATAGAAGTGTGCAGGCAATAACATTCCTAGTTAGGGGAGTTAGGAAGGGTTTGATCTTTTATAGAGAGCCAAGTTTTTTATTAACTGTTTTAATTGTATGGTTAATATGCAAGTTAAACTTAAGGTTATTGTCAACTATTATACCTAGGAGCTTTGTCGAGGGATCTGGTGAAATAATGGTGTCATTAATGGATCTAATAAGACTCTATATCTACCTAACAATATCCCAGTACTCTCTAGTCTCATTACAGCTTATAAAAACCTCACATCTCTACGCTCCTCTAACAAACTACTGATCAATACTACTAAACCCAACAACACAGCAGGTGAGTCTTTGTTCTCTAACTCTGTAGGAAAACTTTGGAATAAACTTCCCTCTGAAATCACATCTCAAACTTCTCTCTCACTTTTCAAAAGGAATTTGAAACTCTACCTTAACAATCACTGGCTATGTACCTGTACTAACCCTGACTAAATCTTCTCATATTCACTTATCCCACCTCATCCCTTACTAGCTACCTTTTATGTATCAATAAACTACACTATTGCATATATCTTACAAGTATATATCTACATCATACCTCAGTCTCTTACAAAATGACCATGTTAATTCTACTCTGTACCTTACAAAATGACCATGGTAACACCAATTTGTACTATTGAATAAAAAAAAAAAAAAAAAAAAAACTTTTTTTGTAATATTGCTATCTCTATTATTGTATAACTCCTGTTTTTAACTTTGTAAAGAAAATCTGTATTATTCTTGGAGCTTTTCTCCCTGGGCCTCTACTGAAAATGGACATGTCTCCAGCTAGACTAGCCCGGTCAACAAATGTAAAATAAAATAAAATAAATAAATTTTATGGTGAAGGTTGGTATGGTGGACCTTCGAGATGGAGAGAAAACCAGCAGTTTAGTTTTGTTCAGATTTAATATGAGATGGTGATTAAGAAGCAAATTTTCAACTGTGTTAAAAGTTTTTGGGGCTAAAGACTGCAGTTCTGTTGGGGAAGTGGCCGAGCATATTAGAGTTGAGTCATCCATGTATTGAATGCAGGTAGCCTCTGGGATGACTGTGCAGGTAATTTATAAATATAGAAAATAGGAAGGGTCCTAAGATGGAGCCCTGGGGGACTCCTAGCGAGATGGAGATCAGGGTGGATAGATTGTCCTTCCATAGGACTGCCTGTTGTCTACCACTCAGGTAAGATCAGAACCATTGGATAGCCTGGATGTCTAGGGAAATGGTTTCCAGTGTTTGCATAAGTATTTGGTGATTTACCATGTTGAAGGCTTTGGAAAGTTCTAAGAAGATGGCTGAGGAAAGATTATTACTGTTTTGGTTTAGATTTATAATGATAGTGAAGGAGAGAAGGGCAGTGATGGTACTATGGTATGGTCTAAACCCATGCTGGGAGCTTGTCAGGAGCAGGGATCTGGTGAAATAATGGTGACATTATTGGATTTTATGGTGAAGGTTGGTACGGTGGACCTGTGAGATGGAGAGAAAACCAGCAGTTTAGTTTTGTTGGGATATAATATGAGATGGTGATTAAGAAGCCAATTTTCAACTGTGTTAAAAGTTTTTTGGGCTAAAGACTACAGTTCTGTTGGGGAAGTGGCTGAGCATATTAAAGTTGAGTCATCCATGTACTGAATGCAGGTAGCCTCTGGGATGACTGTGCAGGTCATTTATAAATATAGAAAATGGGAAGGATCCTAATATGGAGCCCTGGGGGACTCCTAGCGAGATGGGTAGCAGGGTGGATAGGTTGTCCTTCCATAGGATTGCCTGTTGTCTACCACTCAGGTAAGATCGGAACCATTGGATAGCCTGGGTGTCTAGGGAAATGGTTACCAGTGTTTGCATAAGTATTTGGTGATTTACCATGTTGAAGGCTTTGGAAAGTTCTAAGAAGATGGCTGAGGAAAGATTATTACTGTTTCGGTTTAGATTTATAATGTTAGTGAAGGACAGAAGGGCAGTGGTGGTACTATGGTATGGTCTAAACCCATGTTTGGAGTTTGTCAGGAGATTGTTCATGAGTAGATAGTTCAGGAGTTGTCTGTGTATGCATTTCTCCATAATTTTGGCAAGTGGAGACAGGATAGCTATGGGTCTATAATTAGAGAGCTCAGAGGAGCTGCCTCCTTTATGGAGTCGGATAATATGCCTATCTTCCTGAGAGAGGAGATGGAAGCTTCATTGTACCGTGAAAGCAAGCTAAACAGTGGGTATGGAGGCAGAGTGCACAGTACGTAGACAACATAAACAATTCACAATCTGGTAGAAGTTATTTTAAATGGTAATGGTGGAATCTTGTATTAAGTGGCCAATGTTTTGCAAGCAAAAGTCTTCAATGGTCCACGCAACAGAGTGTTAAAGCATTCAAAGAGGGTACCAGGTACACCAGGACACAGGGGTGGGCCAAACCAACAAGGAAAAGTAAGCAAAAGGGAATGTACTGCAACGTGATCATTCATTTTTATAGTTGTCTGTGTTTATGATTTTTAGTCTGTTTTAGATTTGTGAATTAATGATTTGTGAAGGGTTTCTTTTTAGTTTCAATTTTATCAAAAAAAAAAAATAAAAGTAATAAATTTGCTGGAATATATGCAACAAATACATGCTAAGACTGAATAATATATATATTATATACTGTATGTGTGTAGAAATGGCACTGTAGATAGTAGAAGGCTAAAAGTACACTAAAGTACTTTTATGCGTTAGTAGTAATCATATGTGAAATCATTTAGAAAAGATATGTGAAATGGAAATGGACACTGATAATTCTAGGGATAGGGGACGTTGATGCTTCTAGGAGCTTTTGTCCCACTTGGTATATAGGTTACAGAGGTTAGATTGGGAAGGTTTGACAAAGGTGAATAAGTGAGAGGTCATCAATATGAAGTTCTATGTTGTATGACACCAACCACCTCGCCAAGCACCACGTACTAATACAACAATGTCAGTATTGATTTTGTTTTAAATAAATACAGGAGGGACATGCTATGCCTTTTGACATGTATGAATAAGATAGAGAATAGATAACGTAGATTACGATTTTTTTGATGGTAGAACAACCAAGACCTAAACTTTTACCTAAACTACTACACGGGGATGATGATGAGCAGGCCTATAATATCGGCAAAAACCAAAACAAAAAGAATATATCGGTTTATAATGCCCTCAACATTCACAATACAAAATAGCCAAAGAATACATTAGATCAGAGACTCATCTGCATCTGTTAAGTGGGTTTGGGGTCTAATCAGAGACTTGAAGATAAAAAACAAAAACTCTTGATGTCAAGAGTCTGTACACCAGCATCGTATCAGATCGAGGAGTAAAATATTTATGGAATTATTTAACAACACAACACACTGAGTTACACAAACTCTAGAATTAATACCATCTGTACCTAATGGAGATAGTGTTGCACAATAATTTCTTTGAGTAACAAAAATTGAAAATTTGAAATCATGGTCCAAGAAAAAAACACTACTTTTTTTTTTTCAAAACATAGTGGTTATGGTAAAAGTATCAACTATTTGGACATCAGCATAAACATCAAATGTTTTTTAAATCATAGATAGAATCAACATAATTACCTTGTATTAGATGCCTTATATAGTGGAGGGGGGTAGGGTCTTCTCTCTATATAAAGGTGTGTGGGAAGATCTTATATGTGTTGTTTAGTAGTTTTGTTGAGTAGGACATCAGCTAAAATGAACACTATACATCTAGAAATATAATATGAGTTATGATTGAAAGCGTTAATAATGTGTTGTTTTTATTTTTTTTGTTTTTTTTTGAATGTAAAATATGATGTCAATGATTTGCTGTCACTTCCTGTGTGTTGTCATAAAACCAGGGCGTGAGGCTGCCCTGGTTTGAAGAAAAGAAAGTATAAAAAGTGGAAGAAAAAGCTTAAATTATATCACCTGTTTGTGTGGCCATTTCTTTTTCTTTCTTAGTCACTGTTTACAGTTTGTGACAAGCTTCAGATATAGTTCTATTGATCAGGGTGGATATTGGGTAAGCTACAGCATCAGCTGCTTTTTGTAAATACTTTGCTGGGAGGAGGTCAGCCAATAGGGTAGTTGGTTTTAATTTTTTAATTAGTTTTTGGATAAATTATGTTGAGACTGGTTGAAAGTTAAAGGTAATTTGGGCACTGGGTGTAGTAACAATTGGATTTCAGCAGCTGGAGGATAATTGACTAGCTAGATGCTGGATAGTTTCTGTAAAGAAGCTATTGAAGGTATTAGCAACCTCAACTGGAAGTTTTTTGATAGAAGTTGAGGGTATAGGGGTGGAAGATTTACCTGGCTGGAGAAGTTTATTTATACCTGCCCAAAATGTATGGTGTTTATTTTGGTGTTTCTGTTGTAGGTGGCAATAATATATATTTTTTTCAGGCTAATAGATTTTTTTGTCTCGTTCCTTAGCTGCATGTATCTCAATTGATCTATGGGGGGGTTTGTGGTTCACCAAGTGTCCCAGGCTTTATTTCTAGGTGAGATTATTTTGTCTGGTTTCTACTGAAAGACATGGGGCAGCTTTTGTTTTAGTCCTAATAGAACGAGATGGGGCATGAGTGTCTAGGATACCTAAGATTTTGCTATTGAAGTATTTTACAGCTTCTTCTACTGGCAGATGTTTTAGGACAGACCAATTACACTGTTTTAGTTCATTTGGAAGTTAGTGAGGTTAAAGTTTTTCTTGCTCCTAATTGTTTTATAAATGGGAGGTTAGGAATGTCTACCTTTTGCCTGATTATATAGGTGAGAAAGTGATCACTTATATCATCAGGCAGAGTCCCAGCTTTGTACATGAGGGGATGACTATTAATAAGTATCCAGTCTAGGGTCGTTTCTTTATTGTCAGGTTTACTTAACCTAATGGAGAAGGATATGACCTGTGTGAATCCATAAGTGTTGATATGGTGAATAGGAGGTTCTGAGGAACAGGTGAACCAGTCTATGTTAAAGTCAACGGTTTCTTGGGGGTAGTTATTTGACAGCCAGCATAGTATGTCCTCTAGAATTTTTATGTTATTACCTGGGGGAATATAGGCACAGACTATGTGTATGCATTTATTTTTATTGATATTCAGCTTAGTAATGATAATTTCAGCCTTGTCAACTTGTAATGATTGTGGAGTGACACTGGACATCTCAAGCGTGGTTTATTATACGACTGCTACTCCACCGTGTGGTTATTATGGCGTGAGTAGTAATGAGCTAGTTATGTGGAGCACCATTGCCCTTATCGCCGATGTGAGAAGCAGTCACTGGCTGGAGTACATGGGTTGATGACGTTTTAACGTTTATTGCCGAACCCGTGGATGATAATATTAAACCGAAAGGTCGTGGATGTTCAGTTGGACATACAATGCTCTGTTTGATGGGGAATGTATTTTAAGGCTGGTGATTCTGCCAATCAATCACAGAATATTTTTTCAGTATATACAGTTTTTCCAGTATCGTTTGGAACTGCTGCTTTGTTTTGTCTGTGTTTGGAAATATTTCGGGCTGTTACTGGTTGGTGACATTTAGCGACCTTTATGAACATAGCTGTGCAGGAAATTCATGATTATGCAAGAGAATCTTAAATATGTGTGGCAATATATATGAAGTGAATACACAAACTTTTGATTTTGGGCCTTGTGAGGATTATGAGGTCGTATCGCCTACTCAGTTCCGAAATTGATACATCGAAGTGAAACACGTTTGGACCTTCGTCATTTGTTGATTGTTTTGGACATTATATACCAACTGTAGCGGTTTGTTCTATTTAATATACTTTTTGGACAACATAGCTAATGTTATATTTGGATGGGAGGGTCTGCTGAGTGTTTCATTGTAAATACTTGTTTTGTGTACTGCTGAAAAGCAGTAAAATGAACATTACTTAATTACTATTTGGGCTATTTTACATCAGCTAGCTCCTTGTATGTACAAGGGAATGAATGTTGTATGAGTACATGTACATTCATGATATATTTTTATATATCGTGTACAGCATGATCGTTTGAATAAGGGAAAGATATTCAGCCCGGGACCTGTTGAGCATGTTATTGCAAATCACTCCATACAACTAAGTGTTGGCAACACAATATGTTTTGAGGAAAACCGAGTATCATATGTGTATGTTAAAGGGATAATAAGTTGGATTTGTTTTTTGTTTTGTTAAACAATTTTTGCTGCTGTTTGGTAGCAAATTGAATAACAATAGTTGGGCCATTTGATATCAGCAGTTCCCCTTTATGCACACAAGAATGGATGTTGTATGCGTACTGAATTGTGATTGTATATGTTTACATTTTTGAAATATTTTTCATATTTTAGGCACAGGGGTATATGCTTGAGCACAATTTTTTGGTATTATGATATTGCTTATGTAAGGAGAATATCATTTGTCAGGGGATATAATTACTAACAGCATATATCTGGGGTTGATTTAGAAGTCTAAGGTTAATGATATAAATCCAAGTGAGACGTAGTGTTTATTTGAAAGGTGATTTTGAGCTGTTTTGCAGATGGATTTGGTTACCATCTTACAGGGTCTACCTGCAGACAATCATGATTTACATGCCTTTGGGTTAACAGAATCCGGGGAACAAAGAGGTGACACTGGTGTTCAGAATTTGGGTGATCGTTGTACAGAATTATTTGGTAGGCTAACTAGAAGTATGTCGAACTTACGTACCAATGTTTGGCATTTAAAATTATTCAAAGCCAATTAGGCTAAAAATATCACACCAAGGGGGTTAAGAATTCGAATTCAACCTTATGTTAGTATGGCAGATGATATATTGACCCAACAGTGGCTGCAAGCACAGCAAGATGCATCAATGACCTTTGTCAATATATTGTCATCTTATTATGAGTGCATGATAGATAATAATTGTGTAGATGTGCATTAGGTTTGTGATTAACTTAAACCTTATGAGGGGCACACCTAACATCAGGTATGTCTTACTAAGCTCACCAGGGATTTATTAACATTAGAAAAATCTCTCAAAACTAAAAAGATTCAGAAATGTAATTGTGATGTAAAGGATTATGAACTGGGTAAACCGTTTGATTTTCTGAAAGGGGTAGTAACTCAATAAGACCTAAGAGGAAAAGACCCAGGTCAATTCTTAAGAAATCTGGTGCAGATTATAGCAGTACCTCTGGGGATGATTCGTCAGTCACAGACATTGAACAGGTTCTTACTCAGGGGTCCCCTATTTACAAAAAGCAACGGGGTATGGACTATCCTTTAGGTCTAAACAGCACAGAGGTGGTAGGATGCATAGCAAGTGTAGACAATGTGAAGATGCTGTTACAGACGTTAGGACATTATTGAACAATGTATGCAATGTTCACAATATTTCCTCTGTGATTTTTAACAAAAGTTGAACAACAGTTATTGAATAAAGGACTTAAATATATCCCCAGATTTTTTGTTAATGAGGACAGTGTGGTTGATGATGTTTTGGCATTTTGTCATATTCTCAATTTAAAACTGTATTTTGGTTCACAGGATAGGGCTCAAAGATCTACTGACTTTCATTTTCGGAAGTCAAGTTTTATGCCCCGTACGGATAAATATGTATCGATAGTTCAGGAATCAGTCATCAAGGATTTACATTTTAAGAAATGTTAATCCAGGATATTGAATCCAAATTTGACAGCTGAGGAACAGCATGCATTTAATAATTTGAAAAATAATACAATATATTGTAATTTTACCAGCTGACAAAGGAGGGGTAGTGGTTGTTATGGACACTAGCTATTATGCAGCAGAAGCACATAGGCAATTGAAGGATGCTAGACATTATATGTTTATGCCACATGACCCCACACTTTGTTTTAAAAAAAGAGATTGATTCATTTCTTGAGTTGGCATGTTTAGAGGGAGTGATCTCACCCTCTGCTAAACAATTGGTAGTTGATGATCCCCAGAAACAAGTCCTCTATTTGTTACCCAAAATCCATAAAAATTTGGATAGACCACCAGTGAGGCCGATTGTGTCTGGCATTGGTTCCCTTACTGAGCCCCTCTCAGTCTTCTTGACTCAACACATACAGACTCTGTTAAGGTTAGTTAGATCAAGAATTCAGGATAGGATTTCTTAGAATAATATCAGATTCTTAGCTGGAGACAGATTGGCTGTTGTGCACATTAGATGTCATGGCATTATATACCAGTATTCCTCATTGGGCTGGTTTAGAAGCCATTAAATACTGGTTAGAGAAAGTGGATATTTATCCACAACATATTACTAATATGCATGGCAGAACATGTGTTAACTAAAAATGTTCTGTATTTTCAAGGAGACTGTTATTGGCAGGTTCAAGGAACAGCTATGAGGGCATCCTTTGTCCCCATATATGCCGATTTGTTTATGGGTTATTTGGAGGAGTTGCTCATTTATGACACACAACATCTTTTTGCCCGAACTAAATATCTGGAGAAGATATCTTGATGACTGTTGGTTAATTTGGCATGGTGATGAAACATATCTATTGGAGTTCATTCAATACCTGAACAAAAATAAGTGGAGTATTGAATTTACTCTCAGTATGGATTTACAACAGATAAACCTTTTGGATGTAACAATTATTAAGAATAATGATATACATTGTCATCTAAGATATTTCGTAAATATCCGCAATATAATAATTTGTTGCATGCCACTAGTCTTCATCCATGCCATGTCATCAAGAATATACAGAAGTCACAGTTTTTACGGGTTAAAAGGGTTTGTTCTACAGCAGAAAGCTATGAGCACTTTGAGGATGAATTTACGCAGAAATTTCTTATGAGGGGATATCAACATAGTAACATTATGTCAGCCAGAAAGTGGGTGGCAGGTCGGGATAGGTCTAAAATGTTGAAATATCATGGGAAAATGTGTGGTGATAAGAATATTATTAGGTTTGTCACCTGGGTTTGTCACCACTTATGGGAGAAATATTAACATCATCAAAGACACTATTAATCAAAATTGGAATATTCTGTTGGCTAATAAAGAACTCTCTTATTTTCTTACAGAAAAACATCAATTTTCATATTGGAGAGGGAGGACCTTGAGCTCTTATTTTAACCATTGTAAATGGGGTAATAAGGGCCAGAGTACAGAACAACAGCTTACTTTGACTGGGGAAAAATTGATTGGATCATTTCCGTGTGGGCATTGTTTTTTGTGTAGACATCTGCTAAAGAAAAAACAATTTTCTAGTAAAAATACAAAGCAGGGTCTATGATATTGAGTTTTATGCAAATTGTGGATCAGATTGGCTGATATATCTAGCCACATGTTCATGTTCTGCCTTCTATGTAGGGGAGACTTCACGACCTTTGCGCATTCGTATGTCTGAACATCTAAGTGACATTCGGAATAAACATACATCAAAAGCTCTATATAAGCATACTCTCAAACACAACAATGCTAAATTTCACTTCATGATTATTGATAAAATCTGGGAGGACAGGACAAACAAATCAGGCTGGCATGTAATATTAAACTAAGTTCGCAGATGACTGCAAACTGGGTGCCATAATTGACTCTCCGGCTGACACAAGCATCCTCCAAAAGGGTCTCACAGAGATGGATAACTGGTGCCAGAGCCATGGCCTAAAGCTAAATGCCAAAAAGTGCATAGTCATCCCCTTTGGGAAAACCAAAGTGCCCACAAATTACCACATAGGTGGTAATCCATTAAGTACAGAAGAAGTAATTAGGGACTTGGGGACCCAAGTAGATAGCAATCTCTCCTTTGACAATCACATTGCCAAAGTGGTTAGAAAGACCTTCTATATAGCCCACCTTATCATGAAAAGATTCACATCTAGATCAAGAGAAATCATTGTGCCCCTCTACTCATCACTTATCAGGCCCATAATTGAATACAATGCCCCATTTGGGATGTACCTTACCCGACACCTGCAGCAACTGGAAAGACCCCAAAAGTACCTCACCAAGGGGATCAAGGGGCTCAAACGGATGCCCTATGCAGCTCGGCTAAAGAAACTGCAGCTCTACTCAGTTGCGTACTGCCTAGTCAGAGGCGATCTGTGTCTGACGTATAAAGCCATGTCCAACCCAGAATTAATGGACATGCTTCACCTCAGGAAATCCAAATCCCTTAGAGCTACATGCTCCAGGGACTTGAACCTCAGCACAGAAATAAATAGGACATGCTGGAGGGACAGATTCATATCCCAGAGGCTCCCCTCACTCTGGAACAAAATCCTAATCCATATTAGGCAGAGCCCCTCACTGACCCTCTTCAAGAGAAATCTTGACGAGTGGATGGGAGCTCATAAGTTTACCCCTGGGATCTCTTCTGTGTCCCTGCTTGACAGAGGTACAGTAAACTAACTTTAAAAGGGCTACCTTCTGTGACCTACTATACAGAGGCACAGTCAACTAATCTAAAAGGGTGGTGAAAGCCAAACACACTCTGGATAGGCTTATAAATGCCCTAGGGCAGATAGCCTAGTATCAACCTATGAACCTATGAACCTATGAACAAAAAAGAGAAAGGCTGGATCATTAGGCTTGGGGGTTTATTCTCCCCAGGGCTTAATGACCATCTATAAAGTTTGCTAAAATAGAACCCTGATTGTAATGGTTGTAGTTGCTTTAAATGTTAATTTATCAGAGTATAAATTATAGCAATTTGTGCTTCTGTTTGTATCACTGAAGAAGGCAAAGTGCCAAAACTGGTCTGATTTTGTATGGTGTTGCCACAATAAATATGGTTTGTCTTACTCATATGGTGCTGGCTTCTGTTTTTGTGTAATACTCAGGATTTCAGCATACTTTAGGGCACTCTGTTAGTCTGCAAGGTATCATACTGTTTACTAAGAGTAAACTGATTAGAAGCCTTAATCTGTCTCTGTAACTAGTGTACAACATATGCCTGCCTCTTCCCTTCTTAAGTGTGAGGATGCCTGTATGCACTTTTGGCATTGTGGTGTTGGCATGAACACAATCACATGTTTGCTGCACCTAAATATTTATAAGTATCAAATCCCTTGTAGTATCCTGCCAGTTGCACTTCTACCTGACCATTACTGTGTGAAGCAAAGCTGTAGCATTATCTGCCTTCAGCCTTCTCCCCTTGAGTGACAATAAGAGAAATAGTCATTAACTACTTAATGGACCCTTCAGGTATACCATCAACTCAAGGGCTCATTTGGTGAGTTCTGCCGCCAAGCATCATGAAGGACAGAAAAATAGCAGACTCAACCAGTGCTGTGTGCCAGTAGAAAAGTAGCTCTCCACCACCAGCAAAAAAATAAATAAAAATTACTTCTTTAAAATAACTGCTGCAGGATGCCAATCCCCTCCAGCTGTTCAAGTTAAGAGCAAAAAAGACCTCTCCTTCTACACAATGCCCCCTCTGACCCTCCTCCTGTGTAGTTTACACCCTGAAGCCCTGCAGAGAGTGCTGCAGCACTCAGGTTGTACTTTTTAAAAATGAAGCATTTTTTTGTCTTTTAAACTATAGAACAGTAGCAAACTATTTATACCCTGTGCAGAGTGCTACATCCCTCAGCTTTGAGTTAAAAAAAAACATTTTATTTTTTATTTTTTTTACTTTTAGACTGTAGCAAACTACTTGCTACAGTTTCAACCACACATTGAGTGCTATAGCTCTCAGTTTTTGACCACAACTGTAATACCCGCTTCTAAATGCTGGTACTCATTAAGAAGATATCGGGATCTGCAAATCATATCCCCCAACACTTTGCACCTGAGGCAGTTGCCCCCTCCCCCGCTATCTTAGCTACTCTACTGATAATGGAGAACAAACCCTCCTGTCAGCTTATTAGTATCTGCTGCCAAGTAACTGGCTGTTCTTTCCTGCTCATGTCAGATCTTCTGACCACGGTATTGATGATGCACTTCCTGTCTGAGACAGTATTACTCCTATTTACTTATGTTATGTCTGTATGTATGCAGTTATTTATGCATGTGTGTATATAAGCTAGCTTACCATCTGCTTAAGGAGTTCTGATACAAGCAAAGATTCATCTGCTGCCTTATTTATGTCAATACAATGTGAATGGAGAGCTAACCTAGTGCAGCCAGGCATATGGGTCTAGGTGTGCTGAACCGAGGGCCACTTTGGATAAGGTGTTTTCTTACCACATATTGACTATGATCTTTAGTCCAACTCAGTAATTTCCAAACATGCCATAGCATTGCAAGATTAATTTTACTTGTCTGTGAGAACAGCTGCATCCTTTCAAACAGATTTACCTTGCGATTCTCAACTATAAACATTTTTTGCCAAATTACTGTTATGTAGTTTACAATCCTCCAAACATCCTAGGAACTAGATGTCACTTTCTTAGTCTGTAGACACCTCTTACCTAAATACTAAAGTCATATGGTGACTGATCAACTTTTATTATAACTATGTGAACAATGTGGAATTCCTCACCCCTTAGCATCATACATCAGTGGATGATTAGCTTATTTAAGACTCCTTGATGCAGCAGTTATGAACAAACATTGCCTGCATATGGCCAGGAAGAATCCCTTATCTCTGAATTCAAAGCTAATTTATTCTGTTATCTTAGGTTCTATGGTTGCCTAGTAGTCTATTATATCTAAATAATCTTAGTTTGTACCGGCACTATACCTTTGTACATCACTGTGTAATACCTATTGCATAGTATAATAACTGGATGTAGCTTTACAATCTTATATCAGTATAAAGATTAACTTACTGTGTCTATATTGTGCATGCAAATCATAAATATCCATTGTCTGAACTCTCTTTAAAGAGCCAGAGGCAAAAAGGCTGGTTAGGAAAGGGTCAGCTATTTATATGCTTGTTTTCCTGTGTAATAATTTAATAAATTCTATATAAAGAAGAGCTATTGTATGTAGTTTAAGAGTTCTGTGATACCAAACTCCACCAGTGTGACTTTTTTCTGTGGTAGTCTTTTGTTTCTATACTGTGACTTGTCAGTTCCAGAAACATAATTTGCATTTCATATATATAGGCACAGTTCAGGATATTTTAAGTTGTTAAACTTACTGAGTGTGCATATGATTTTAAAAAGGCTCATATTAAAATATCTGCTACTTCACTGACAATGGGAATGAACAGGACTGCACGTGACACTATACAGCAGATGTTACGACAGTGGCATAGTGTATGATTCTTCTTTTCATTTACCTTTGCTCTGTTTAGATTACTATTTCTATAAAGCTGTAGCTATTTATGGACATGTAATCATTAATCCAGAATTAAGTAAGGACTCCTTATCACTACTTGCACATAATATTTTTAGACACACACAGCACAAGAAGAAATCATTCCTGGATGCCTGTTATGATTTTTAAAGTCCTGTATCACGATTTTAACAGTTCATGGACTGAAAGCTGTGCCATAAAAGGCAGCCTCATTATTTGTCAGTATTGTTTTATTAGAGCTGACCCATTTGTTATCGCCTTCAGTTTTCAGTCTTTAAATCAGCTCTTAATACATTTTTCCATTATCTGTCACCTACACATGCTGTGGCTGCACAACTTATCCAATTGTCATTCTGTGAAGCTACTGTCACGTCCACCCTTAACTCCAAACAGGGCACTGTGGGTGCTGTGAAGAGCACTTCTGGCTGACATCAAAGACTGAAGCAGTACTAATTTCATGAACTTTAATCATACTTAGGAATGCGGTCCATTCCTGTTATGGTATTAGAAACCTAAACGATTTGGACAAATTAGAAAGACATATCAGCCTTTTCTCTTTGATATATTACACTAAACAGCAAATGGATAAAAGTAATGTTTACATTCTTCACTATCTGAAGACATATTGCTTCATCTATTATTTTCCTAATAAAGCATTTGTTAAATAGTACTTTTTCTTTCTTCTATCGCTGAAGTCTTTATGGCATTTTACTATCTTAAGGCATTCTACTGCCTTCAGATTTTATATTACTCTTTGTTGTCTTCCTTTTAAACAAAATATCTCAAAGACCCTTCAAATATTTGTTTCTTAAGCAGGAAAATCATCTTGCTGTAGAAAAGACCTAAAAATGTGTTTATAGCAAGCATTTCAGTCCAGTCTGTTTCAAACATCCACCAACTTATCTATAAGTAGCAAACAAGCAAACAAACAAAAACAACCTGTTTCATATTTCTTCTCAATAATTTCCATCCCACTGTTACCATGAACATATACAGTCCCTATTTTTACAGTGCTCCTGACTGTGATTTATCAAATAGGTTCATATGTTCTTAGGTAAGTACTAGGCTAGTTGCCCTTGGTTATTGTCAAGCCTAGCCAATTTCCTTTTTGTTGACTGAATTAATCCATCCATTTGGTGTTAGACTGGACTTACCTATCCCATGGTCAATATATTGTTACCCTTGTAGGGATAACGGGGATCATATTATAGATAATTTGAGGGGATTCATGTATGGGATAAAGATTTAGGAGGCGTCTCTGTCCATTATTAGTACAGAGGGCAGTCCTCAGCTAATTATTGCTATTCCCAATCAATGGATCCAAGTTGCACTTGAAATTGGACAGAGGTGAGCTTTGTTTTATAAGGATGGGGAGCCTGTCCAGAGCAGAGGTATCCTCTGCAAGATATTTCTGTTCCCCCAAATTGCTCTTTTAATGTTACAGAAAAGGTTTAGATTACAGGAATGAGCATTTCTGATGCTATTTGATTTGCTGATATGCAGTAGGTCTATCTGTACTGAATCAATGCTTTGTATGCCTGTCTCAGGTCACCTCTTAGTAGTCTGTGGGATACTGAGTATAGTGGCAGGGCTTCGAGTTAGTTCATGTAAGACATGTTAGTAAGATATCTCTGTGGGTGTTCCAGTTGTTACATTTCTCAGGACAGATACATGACAACGTGGACTTGACACTCAATAATTGGCCTAATGAAGACTGAGTAAAGAGGGATACTGACATCTCTAAATCTAGATGCAATACCTTTGTTTATAAACTGTTCAATATAGAAGGACTTTCTTATGACACTGGACTGGACACATGTTGATCAAAATTTAGGTCACTGTCCACATAAGTTCCCAAATCCCAAACAACTCGGTCATCTCTTAGAGGTGTATTGTCATTGTGGTAATATCCCAGGGAAGACAGCTTCCAAAAGGTTACAATAGTGCATTTTTTAGCATTTAGTTTTAGTCCATGATTGTGGCACCATTTGTTTGGAATAAACCTTCCTCAGAATGTCATTTGGAGTGTCAATAACTTCTCCCAGCTTGAAGTCAATATCAAACTTAGGCAGCCAATGCCCTTTGGTATGGACTTTTATTTCAGGGAAGTAGATGCTAAACAGGAGAGGTGCCAATAGCAAACCCTGTGCAACTCCAGTAGTTAATGGTCTTTTTGTGGAGGTAGCTTTTCCTGTTTTGATTTTTTGCATCTTATCTGTGAGTCAGCTAGCAATCAAGTGGGTGATGTTAGGGGTTATTCCCAGTTTAACTTTTCTACTATGCCTGAGTGGGAGATTGAGTCAAAAGCCTTGGCCAGGTCGAGGTATGCTGTATGTATCATTTTTACCTTCATTCATTGCTTTAGTGAACTTTTCATAAAAGTCCACTAGGTTAAGTAAGCATGACCTGTCCTTGATGAATCCAAAGTGAGATGGGTCTAGTGTTTGCAGTTTCCCTAAGTCCTTACTGATTAATTCCATGGTAAGCCTTCCATGATCAGGATTTGCATATGAGGCTATCCAAACGTATGGGCCTGTAATTGCCTGTGTCTGTGGAATGTCCTGCCTTATGCAGGGGAATGACTACAGCTGTTCTTCATTCACTTGGTATGGAGGCTGAGGTTAAACAGTGCTGTTGGTGGGAGGGTGAGAAATCATGCTTCATGTTATTTATGATGCATCCAGGGACATTGTCATGACCCACTGATGCAGTATTTTTAGATTTTGATAGCACTTCTAGTACTTGATCTTGTATAATAGCTGGAGGCGAGTTAGTTTCAGGTATATCTCATAGGATACATGGAGGGGAGAGGAGGGGGTAAAGTTGGAGATGAAATTATCATTCAGTAGGTTCGTTATATCTTCAGCCTCAGTGTAAGTAACATTCCTCATAATCATTTCTGTGCATTGCAACATTATGCTTCTGGGATTACTGAAAAAAGACTTTGTGATTGTCTTTGGCTTGTGTGGCTATTTTGGTCTTAAACTTGACTTTGGTATACTTTATTATGTGCAAAAAATACAGCCTCCTTGGGACCTGATAACATCCCAGGCTGCATCCTACATGGACACAGGCAGGAACTTGCAGCACCATTATGCACCCTATTCAACCAAAGCCTGAGTACTGGTTTTGTCCCAGCCAAGTGGAGGACAGCCACTGTCATCCCTTTACACAAAGGTGGAGCGTCCACCGATCCCGAAAATTATAGACCCATCAGCCTAACTAGCCTGATCTGCAAGGCCATGGAATGGATTATCATAGACTTCATTAACAGGGACATTGGCAACCTCTAAACACTCAACCCCATACAGTTTGGCTTTGTCAAGGGGAGGTCATGTCTGTTAAATCTGGTCAACTTCTTTGAGACAGTCACCAAAGCTATGGATGAGGGGAAGACAGTGCACACTGCCTACCTTGAACTGGCCAAAGCCTTCAACACTATTCCTCACTCGGGCATAGCAGATAAGCTCTCTCAACTAGGCATCAATCCATCTGTTACCAGATGGGTAGCAAACTGGCTCACTGATAGAGCCCACCTTTTCAAAACTGGGGAAGCCACCTCAAGCAGTAGAACCATAATGAGCAATGTACCCCAGGGATTGGTCTCAGGGCTTCTGTTATTCGGGATATACTTCTCTGAATTGCAGGCCAAAACCGGTGGGCTATGGCTGACCAAGTATGCAGATAGCTGCAAGCTGGGCACAGTCATCAATTCCCCTGACGATGTGGACATCCTCCAAGAGAGTCTCACCCAAACAAATGACCGGTGGCAGAAACATGGCCTCAAGCTGAATGCCAAAAAATGCATTATCATCCTCTTTGGGGAGAGTGACATCTCCACATATTATCACATTAATAACAATGGTAGAAGAAGTGATGAAAACGAAGTGAGACAGGATAATGCTCTCAATAAAAACGTAATTTATTCACAGGTGTCCAGACATGGATAAGCGCTTTCGCTTAAAAAAGCATCATCAGATCATTAATACATTCACCTTAAAAACCAAATAGCTATATATACAGCTTCTGTGAGCATGTGACCCAATCAAAGCACACTGCTAATTAATACATTTAAAGAAATACTAAAAACAAAATTAAATCTATGTGTTAAAACCAGACCCCTTGATGAACCTGCAGGAATTTAAAAATACATGCATATAAACATATCCATATGTAATATATGACTATCTTTATACACAAGCTGATAAATAAACAGTATATAGGAGACATGATCATAACAAAATGTTAAAATTATCTTGGACAAGCTCATTACTTGCATCAAAACACATGTTACTCATCTAACATTCCTACGTTTTCTTAAAATTGGTTTAATAGATGCCCTTTCATTAATCCCCCTGCCTTTATCTGCTCTTAATTTTATGATCCAAGTACCCTCTCTACACTCTGTATAATTCCTGATGTCTTCTTCATGGTTACTATGAATAATAACTATAATAACTTCCAAGGCTCTAAATAAAAATATATGTGTCACACCATACTGTGTAATATATTTGGCCAGTGCATTGTGTACTGAGCCCTTTCTAATGTGATAAATATGCTCACGTATCCTGTCTCTAAAAATCCTATTGGTTTTTCCAACATAAAACGAAGAACAAGTCTGACATACAGCTAAATAAACCAAGTGAGATGCTAAACAATTAGCTGTAGCTGTTGTTATGAAAGTCTTAAGTAAATCTGGGTGAAAAAATTCACTATTTGTATCTATATAACTACAAAAATTGCAACGACCACAGATTTCAGTATCTCAGACAAATCCTTATTTTTAGAATAACACAATAGTCTTCTTAAATTTTTCTTATTCCTATACAGAAAGTGTGGTCTCTCTCCAACTATCTTTTTCAGATTGTCATCTGTTTGTAGAACTGACCAATGTCTAGATATAATATCTCTAATTTCTATATAATCGGAGGTACAAAATGATGGAATTTTGACGAAGGATGGTACAAAGGTAGTGTCTGTAATATTATTGTGTGCTATCGGCCCAAAATAAGGAGCAGCTACATTTTGCCGTAGAACTGGAACCATGTTTAATTGTTCTCTAATTTCAACTTCTTTGTAACCTCTCTCTAACAACTTCACTCTAAGGCTGTCCAGTTCATGTGCCAACCCTGTTTCCGAGGGATTCAATCTAGACGGCCTGACACCCTGTCCTTTGATGATGTTCCTAAACACATACGCTGGATGCATGCTAGACCTCAATAAAAGTGTATTACTATAACAAGGTTTCCGATATATGCCACACATATTAACACATAGATTTCATTTTGTTTTTAGTATTTCTTTAAATGTATTAATTAGCAGTGTGCTTTGATTGGGTCACATGCTCACAGTAGCTGTATATATAGCTATTTGGTTTTTAAGGTGAATGTATTAATGATCTGATGATGCTTTTTTAAGCAAAAGCACTTATCCATGTCTGGACACCTGTGAATAAATTACGTTTTTATTGAGAGCTTTATCTGTCTCACTTCGTTTTCATCACTTCTTCTACCTTGGTTAATTTTGGACTTGGCAACTGAGTGTTTATCAGGTTATTCAGCAGTTACTTCTTGAATAACATTAATAACAATGTCCTAAGTACACAATCAGTAGTGAGGGATTTGGGTACCCAGGTTGATAGCAACCTGACTTTTGACCTCCATGTTGCTTCCGCTGTATGGAAAGCTTTCTACATGGCCTGCCTCATAAGTAAGGGTATCTTATCCAGGGACAAAGAGGTCATAACATCCGTGTATTCTTCCCCTTATAAAGCCAATTATTGAGTACAATGCCCCCTTAGGCATGTACCTCGAGTCGCAAAGCACATGCAGCAGCTGGAGAGACCACAGAGGTTCCTCACCAGGAGAATCCAGGGCCTCAAACATCTACCCTACACAGGCTAAAAGCCCTGTCACTATACTCAGTTTCATACAGGCTCCTCAGAGGTGATCTCTGTCTGGCATACAAAGCAATCTCCGACCCCGCCTTGATGGGACTGCTGCATATACACAAGTCAAGCTCCACTCGAGAAACCCATACGCGTGACATCAACCTGATCTGTGATATCAATAGGACTTGTTAGTGGGACAGATTTGTGTCCCAACGACACCCCCATCTGTGGAACAGACTCCCTCTCCACGTCAAGCAAAGAATACCTCATTATCCCTTTTTAAGCGCAACCTGGATAACTGGATGGGAAACAGAAAATACACCCCTTGGATTGCACCTGTGTCCCTGCTGTACAGAGGCTGTAGGTGCTTACTTCTCTAAAGATGGGCTAACATCTTGGCTAGGCATTTAAGGGTCTCAGGGCCAATAACCTAGTAACCTCCTATGATCCTATGAACAGTATTGCTATGTTATTATGCTTTTCAGTATACAGTCCTTCTGCCATTATTATGTCACAACCAGCAAGAAGATGTGTGACTGTTTACAATTCTGTTTTACAAATCTTACATTTGTCTGTTTCTCCCACATGTTTCATGCACTTCATAAACCAATGTGTATGTAGTCTAATATCTTGAGCTGCTAATATTAACCTTTTGTCTTTTGGTTTAAATTCACCTCTCCTTAACCATTCCTGCATTTAATCCTGATCAACATTAGGTTGTTCCAAGAGTTTTCTATACTTGCAACTATATTTATGTATTTTCCACACTGCTTGTCTTCTCATCTGATCTTTTAGCTTATATTCTTTCTTTTGCTTTTTGACACATTCAGTTGCTGACTGATTTTTATCCACTTCTGGTTGATTTACATTCCTTCTTGACACGAATATCCTTCTGCTAAACTAAGCAGGGAAGACATCTTAGATTATGCTCATGTTTTAAAACTTTCACTATGTTTGGGTCATGTGAGGTCAGCAGATATGTATGGAGTCCTAAGATTACAGCTCTATACATGTAATCAGTTTTGTGGAGGGACAAACCTCCTTCAGAACAGGGCATACATAGTCTTGGAATACAGTGATTTTTATAAATTATTTGATAAGCATGAAGCATCCTTCTTGTTTTCCTATCCAACACCTTTTGAGGCCAGTCAACCACTCCAAAACTCTAAGTTAGGACAGAAAGAGTAAATTGGTTTATAGCTTGGATGTTGTTCCTAGATGTCAATGTTGTTTTCAGTATTAATTTTAGTCTTCTAAAATATTCATGTTTTACTCACATCTGTTCAAATTTTATTGTTGATCCTTAATCATTTCCCAAATATGTATACATTCCCTCTTGTTCAAGTTCTTCTATATCACATTCTTTTCCCAGGCTGATGTTTTCTTGGTGCTGCAGCTTTCCTGCTTTAAAAGTTGCTTTTGCACATTTATCTACACCAAATTATATTCTCATATCATCTGAAAAAGTGTTGATCACTTGCAATTGTGCTTTCAGTTCCTCATCTGATTAATTATACAGTTTTAAATCATCCACAAAAAGAAAATGAGAAGTCTTTACACCTCATTGTTTTCTCGGAGCCAAATTGTAGCCATGACCTAATCTCTTAAGTAGACAGCTTAATGGGTTAAGGGCAAGACAAGGGCAGCAGTGACAAAGAATCAGCCTGGAATATCACCCTTTGAATTTTTATCCCTGGAATAATAATTTATCCTTTATATGGCTTAACTGAAAAGTGGTTTGACCCTGTTTCATGGTCTCTGTAATGTAATTGATCAGCATAGGGTGTATCTTATATATTTGTATGCACTCTTTTATCCATGAATGTGGAATTCTGTCAAATGCTTTTTGTAGTCCGTCCATGCCATACTTAAATTCTTCCCCCTTTTTAAAGTTCTCCATTATGATTTTATTTAACAACATTACTTTCTTTTTTTACCCTTTTATTCTATTGCCACAATTGTTTTTTTTTTTTCTAAATGACTACAAACTCTGTTAGCATCAGTTCCAGTGTATAGTTTATCCATCATCAGAAGGCAAGTTATTGGTCTATAGCTTTTAGCATAGCTTGAAGGTTCACTCTTAAGTAGGGGTACTGTTTTTTCATTTGTTAACCAGGCGGGTGTCTGTTCAGGGCATACATCTAAATAATTCTTACTCATGTCTAAATCTTCATGCAAAGATGTTAATACTTTTAACCAGAAGTTAGGTACTGCATCTGGGCCTGGGTTTTTCCAATTAGGAGCTTTTCTTAACTTTGCTTCAATCTCTCTGGCAGTTAATTCATCCCATTTCATACCCTCCACATTTGAACTTCTTATTCTTTCTTTTACTACTTCTATACATTCAGCATCTTTGTTATGTTCCACAGGATTTTCATAGCTATTTCTCCAAACTGTATCTATTTCTTCTTCTTTTGGTGGTCTTTCAATACCTTTTGCCTTGTTTCCCAATTCTGTATAAAACTTTTTCGAGTCATCAATAAATTGCTTATTTTGTACTTTTCCTTTATATTTATCTGCATATCTTCTAAGTTTTTATGGCTGTGCTGATATTTTTAGTTTATTATTTGCAATAGAGCATGATCGATCCTGAACTTTTCTGATACCGCACATTGCTTTTATCACGTTTATCTTTCTGAGTATGTTTCTTGATCTGTTCCCTCTTCTATACTCTTCTAACAGTGACATTTCTTGTCTTAATTGCTTCGTAGCATTCTCTGTTCAATACTTCCAAGATGGCATTTAATTTCTCCCCTTCCTTTCCCTTATTGCCCTGTGTTTTTGTGGTAACACTTCCTTTGTTATTAATTTAGCTGTACAATGTTGTTGTTTGTCTTTCGGCTTTTCCCGGTTAGGGGTCGCCACAGCGGAACTCCGGTCTGCTAATGATTGGCAGTAGATTTTTACAGTGCTGAGTTGCCAGCTCGATGCCCAACCTTCAACGAAGGCACGCCCATTCACTCATGTCTTTCAGAACGCCACTCGACCGCAGAGAGGACATGCAGACTCCACACAGAAGGCACTCCCTGCACTCCAGCCGAGAATCGAATGGGAGAACCTCTTGCTGTGAGGCAACAATGCTACCGCTGCACCAACACGGATCTACATTAATTTAGCTGCACAATAATATATGCTGTTTACTTCTGTTATATTACATGAATCTCCATGAACAGTCCTAATTACTATGTTCATTTGTTTTATCAAACTTCTAACTTTTGTTTTTTTTTTACTTTCTGTTGTCTATTTCTTTCATTGATTTTAATTTGTCTGTCCATCTCTATTAAATCAAGTAACTTTTCTCTTAGATCATTTTCTTTTAAACCAAATAAAAAGCACTACTGTTGTGTGTCCAAAATCCTCTTTATTCATACACAAAAATTAAGTGCTTTCGTCAATCCAACTTGACTTCATCAGAATTTACTTTGAACAACTAATAAAAGCCATTTTTATACAAGTACCTTGTCTATGACTGGCTAACTTTTCCATTATCTCAACAAGCAGATTGAAGCAATTAGTGTTAAAAATGCCAAACAGTTCCTGAATTAAAACAAACCAGATGAATAAAGCTTTGTGTTTTAAAACACTATGTTACCTTATTGACATTCTGTCATCAAAATTTTTTTTTACAAAATCAAAATACAAATACAAAGAACAAACACAAAGAAGAAAAATAAATGATAAATAAAAATACACTTGTTATAAAAAACACTTAAATGTGTTCTGCCCTTTCTTTTAAAACAGGAACCAGATTTAGATGGTCATTTAAACTGGGGGAAATTTGTTGCCACATTAACTTTTTTTATACAGTATATTTTGCCAATCTCCACCCCTGGTTTCTAGATTAACTATGTCCAGTATAACAAACTTAAAGCCTGTGTAACCATCACATGTAATGCTATGTTTATACAGAGCATTTGTGTCTTTTTTTATTTTTTTTATCATACAAGTGCTCATATATTCTTGTCTTGAAAGACCTCTCTGTCTTCCCAGTATAGTAAGAACTGCAGGTATTATACCTAGCTATATATACTAACTTGCTAGAGTAACAATTGCCTCTCCTTAAATAAACTACATTTTTATTCTGGTTTTCTAAGCAAATCCTATTCTCCTGCAAAATATAAGAACAATAATTGCATCTACCACAGGGTCTAGTACCATTTGTTGTTTCACTTTGAACAGGGTGGTTGTGTCTGTTTTCCAAAATTCTTTTAATGTTAAGCCCAGTTTTGGTGGTAAACACAGGCTTTTCCCCCACCACTTGGTATACTTCATGATCAACTTTAAATAAACTCCAGTTTTTATGTAAAACATCTTTAACTTGCTGGTGTAAAGGGTTGTATTGTATAATACATGTCTGTTCAAAGTTAAATTCACTTACTTTTTCTACATTCTTCCCAAAATCTTGGTTTTTATTCAATCCCTTACCTAATAATGGGGTATATTTATTTCCCCATTCTGTGAAAACTTCTTTAAGTGTCTTATCAACTAATTCCAAAGGGTAACCTCGGTCCAAAAACATACTCTTTAAAAATTCAAATTCAGGTAGTACATCTTCCCTTAAGGAGGTCATTCTAGCTACCCTGATAGCCTGTCCTTTGATAATACTCCTCTTTTGTGATACGAAAGCACTTAATTTTTGTGTATGATTAAAGAGGATTTTGGACTTGCAACAGTAGTGCTTTTTATTTGGTTTAATTGTCTTTCTTGGAGCACTATCGCACCTAAATACTTTTGGTTCATTAGTTTATTCTACAGTGGTGCTTGTTGTTATGGAGTCCGAAAACTCAATTAACTTTTCACCCATCCTGGATTCTGGAAAGAAAGCTGAAATACTGGCAGTCAAAAAGGATGTAGCCGAGCTCAAAGGGGAGTTGAATCGGCTTATTGAAATGCTTTCACAGCCTCATTTTGTAAATCATTGCTCTTCACCATGTTCTGGCTCTGTTAAGGAAGATCAGTTCAAACTGCACAGGTCTAATTATGTTGTTAGTCCTGTATCTCCTACACTCCACCTTTATCAACCTAGGCAACAAGTTGCGGTTGTACAAGTGCATCATGCTGAACCGGAATGGGCTCTTCTGGTCGTAAATCCGTCCCTGGAGAAAGGTAATGGTCAGCTTCTTTTGGCAAGGACTAACGGTCGTTCCAACTGTGCAGTTCACATGGAAGCTGCTACTGACTTTGGAAATGAGAACGGAGAGAGCGAATTAATTAACAGAGGCCAAAGCAACTCTATTATTAATCAAGGTACGATTCATCCCAATACAAAATCTCAGCATAGTAATGCCTGTATGGAGACAAATTGTTGTTGTAAGGATGGAGGGAGAGTTTTAAACTGTTCTAAAAACAGAGACAAAATGGGTAACTGTGATTCTTTTACAATGTTAGGCTCTAAACAGAACTGTGATTTGAACGGTTTAAATGGCATTTCTAAACAGTCTAACCAGTCCTATGGAGGCATTATAAAAAAACATTACTCTTTTTCAGGAGCAGTTTGTACAAATCAAACAGCTCCAAAGGGAAAAGAAAAAGCTTCCAATTATTTCAAGTCTTTGAAGGATATGATTTATGTCTTCGAGAAAAGACTTTTTAAATATAAACTTTGCCAAATAGAAATGTGTTATTTAAATGAATGTATAAAGAAAAAAAATTGCACCACAAGGTTTAAGAATTTTTAAATTTCCTTTTGGTATTCATTACAGTAAGGAAAATATTTGTGAATTAACCACTATGTTTGACCAATGGGGGCTTGAATTAATTGTGAAGAGTGTAACATTTTATGAAAAAATGGAAGTTAACCTGCAAAAGGAAGTGGATAATTTAAACCAGATGATTTTAACTAATTTACTGTTTGAACAATATCAGGGTTTATATAATAAAATATTAAACAGGGTAGACAGAAAATGTGACAGTGTCTTTAACAAAAAAGCTAAAAAGTTGGCCAGAGATATAAAACAGTACAAGTATGGTAATGTATATCCAACTGAGAGACTTATTGTCCATGACAAAGGGAATGGTGATTATTCTTATCATGGTGTAGTTGATGAACATGTTTTAAACCCAATGGATTTGGAAATTATAGATGAGGAAGAGCAGTTTAATGAAGGTGAGGAAGATCAATGTTTAGAGTACCAGGATTTTCCTTTACCCCGACGCTCCAAAAGAATAGCAAGTCGCAAACAAGTGAACCTTCCCACTTACAACAAGGTGGTACAAAAATACAGGGGTACACCCAGGTGGTAGTGGATTCTAGTAAAAATTCTAACACAAATTCCTTAATTAACCCAATACAGTACACCTTGAATGGGTTTAACATTTACAACTACATGGACAAAGAAATTTTGCCAGAACATTTTTCCCTTTTTTCAAAGGGTTTTAAATTTGTACCTACCAAAATTCCAGATATTGCTGACACCCTAGTAGATCTACAACTTTATTTGAGGAAATTACATTTAAAAGTTATACATGCTAAGTCTGTGACAGGTGATACACATTTACAAAAGGAAATATATAAAAAAAGTATTTATAACCCCCCCATTACATCCCCTTATTAACACGTTTGAGAAGGTTATAAAGGATGATATTTACAAGATTTGGGGTAAACACAAAAGAATCTTTTACAATCTTAACAACATAGAGAGAAATCTGCTGTAGAAATTAAGGAATGACAAAAGTATGCGGGTCATGGCACCCGATAAAGGGGGTGGTATTGTACTATATAACAGTATTGATTACACCAACATTATGCAGTCTATTTTGTTTAATGGTACAAACTACTCCCCCTGTTCTAGAAATCAGATTCATATAGCCTATCTGAGAAATGATAGTTTTTTGTATGACTATTTGATGGACCAGAGGATCACAGGGGCAGTTTATGATTTTTTACTGAACATTCACCCTAAAATTCCTGTCATCTTTGGTATTCCCAAAGTACACAAGAGCCTAGAGCATCCACCTTTCAGACCCATCATAGCAGCAGCTGGATCCAAAACTCATAATTTATCAGTATATGTAGATAGGAAAATTAAACATGTTGTTGATACATGTCCACATTTAGTTAAGGATTCTTGGGACTTTCTTGGTCAACTCAAGAATGATTTGTGGAGTGCAAAAGGCTATCTTGTCACTATTGATGTAATAGATCTGTTCACCTGCATTCCAAAACAGGAAGGTTTAGCCTGTTCTGAGGAGACACTATTTGGTTTGTCCAAATTAGATTGTGATGAGGTTAAACTAATGTGTGAAATAATGGGGCTCATTTTGGAAAATAATTACATCTTTTTCGAGGGTGAATATTTTCAACAGGTTAGGGGTGTGGCAATGGGAGCAGCATGCGCCCCAACCTATGCAAACCTTGTGTTACTGGGATGGGAGAGAGAACATGTGTTTAAAAGTGAATTTTACAACAGTATATCTTATTACTGCAGGTTTTTGGATGACATTTTTATTTTGTGGAAAGGAACAGCAGAAAGTATTCCTGTTTTCATCCAATACCTTAATAACATGACTGAATTTTTGAAATTCACTTTTCAGTTTGATCCCCATGAAATCAGTTATCTGGATACAAAAATTATCAAGGATAAAGATACATTTATATCTAGAATATACCGTAAGAAATATTTTTGTAATAATTGCTTACACCTTGATAGTTATCATCCTCTATCACAAAAGAGGAGTATTATCAAAGGACAGACAGGCTATCAGGGTAGCTAGAATGACCTCCTTAAGGGAAGATGTACTACCTGAATTTGAATTTTTAAAGAGTATGTTTTTGGGCCGAGGTTACCCTTTGGAATAAGTTGATAAGACACTTAAAGAAGTTTTCACAGAATGGGGAAATAAATATACCCCATTATTAGGTAAGGGATTGAATAAAAACCCAGATTTTGGGAAGAATGTAGAAAAAGTAAGTGAATTTAATTTTGAACAGACATGTATTGTACAATACAACCCTTTACACCAGCAAGTAAAAGATGTTTTACATAAAAACTGGAGAATATTTAAAGTTGATCGTGAAGTATACCAAGTGGTGGGGGAAAAGCCTGTGTTTACCACCAAAATTGGGTTTAACATTAAAAGAATTTTGGAAAACAGACACAACCACCCTGTTCAAAGTGAAACAACAAATGGTACTAGAACCTGTGGTAGATGCAATTATTGTTCTTATATTTTGCAGGAGAATAGGATTTGCTTAGAAAACCAGAATAAAAATGTAGTTTATTTAAGGAGAGGCAATTGTTACTCTAGCAAGTTAGTATATATAGCTAGGTGTAATACCTGCAGTTCTTACTATATTGGGAAGACAGAGAGGTCTTTCAAGACAAGAATATATGAGCACTTGTATGATATACAAAATAAAAAAGATACAAATGCTCTGTATAAACATAGCATTACATGTGACGGTTACACAGGCTTTAAGTTTGCTATACTGGACATAGTTAATCTAGAAGCCAGGGGTGGAGATTGGCAAAATATACTGTGTAAAAAAAAGTTAATGTGGCAACTGAGGCTGGCAGCAAATTTCCCCCAGTTTAAATGACCATCTAAATCTGGTTCCTGTTTTAAAAGAAAGGGCAGAACACATTTAAGTGTTTTTTATAACAAGTGTATTTTTATTTATTTATTTTTCTTCTTTGCGTTTGTTCTCTGTATTTGTGTTTTGATTTTGTAAAAATTTTTTTTTGATGACAGAATGTCAACAAGGTAATATAGTGTTTTAAAACACAAAACTTTATTCATCTGGTTTGTTTTTATTCAGGAACTGTTTGGCATTTTTAACACTAATTGCTTCAATTTGCGTGTTGAATTAATGGAAAAGTTAGCCAATCATAGACAAGGTACTTGTATAAAAATGGCTTTTATTAGTTGTTCAAAGTAAATTCTGATGAAGTCAAGCTGGATTGATGAAAGTGCTTAATTTTTGTGTATGAATAAAGAGGATTTTGGACTCGCAACAGTAGTGCTTTTTATTTGGTTTAATTGTCTTTCTTGGAGCACTATTGCACCTAAATACTTTTGGTTCATTTTCTTTTAAACTAAGGGCACATTCTTTATTCTCCATTTCCTGTGGGCATTATACAAAAAGTTCCAAAGCATCTTCCTGTGCCATATTCTTTTCAGTTGCATCCTGTGTCATCCACAGCTCTTTCATATGAGAATTCACTGGCCTTTCACTCGACAACACTGACTGCGTCACAGTTTCCTGTTCCTTCTCTTGCTGTGTGATTCAACTGCACTTTTTTACTGGTTTCCTGTGGAAGGTTGCAAAGTATCTTCATATGGCAATTGATCAAATGTTTCCTGCTCCACCAGTGTCCCTTAATTTGGGGATCCATTGCTCCATCCTGCTGTGATGTTATCAGAGTTAGATTTTCTACATTAAATCCTTCACTTCTCAGGTAATTCATAACCTCAGTTTCTGTTTCTTTGACTTCTCCATTAGCAATCCTCTTTTTTACTTTTCTTCTTTGTTTCTTCTTTTTTATAATGTAAAACTTTCTATATAAGGATGTCTTTGACTATACTTCTCATTAAATATGTTTGGTGCTGCTCTTTTTGTTTTAATAAGTTTTGCTTTCTCCTTTGCATAAATGTTGCACCATATTAAATCTCTTTTTCTTTTCCATGTCCACATTTCTTCTTCAGATGTCTCCTTCTCCTCCTGTTTCTCCTTACTTGGGGGACTTGTTGTTCCATTATGTTGTGATATAACCTGTGTTAGATTTTCTACACTACAACCTTCATTTTGCAGGTAGTCCATAACTTCAGCTTGTATTGTTTTAACTTCTACTTTATTAATCTTCTGTTCTACATTCCCTCTTTTTGATCTTATTATTTTATTGAGAAATTTTCCATATCCAAATGCATTTGCCTATATTTCTCATCAAATATCTTTAGAGCTGCTTTTATGTATCGCTTAATTGGCTTTCTCCTTTACATAAACATTGCACCAGATCAGATCTCTCTTTCTTTCCCATGTCCATATTTCTTTTTTATATCTTTCTAAAATTTCTAGATTTTGTTCTTTATATTTTTTCACTTCCTCAGTTGCTTCTTTTTGCAAATGAACCAAGGTTTCTTGATCCATAAAATGTTTTTCATAAATCTGTTGGAATAATGAACCCAATTTTTTATTTGAAGCTTCTGACAGTTTTTCTTGTGCAACTGTTTTTCTTTCATCTAATTTCTCTCTTACCTTTTTGTATATATTCTCTCTGGAAATTCTGGGCTTTTTTGCATAATAGTAACAATACCTAATTTCTTTCTTATCCTCAATAGTCCACTCTATCATCTTTATGGCTCTTTTTTTGGCATATCAACTTTTGTGATTTTTGTGGACTACTATTTCCTTCTACAATGGTGGAGGTGGGGGGGTCATCCTCCCCCCGAGCCTGGCCTAGCTCCATTTTAGCAATTTTTCATGTCTTGAGGATTCTACACTGTCATTTTTTCCAGCCATGGCACCAGTGCGTCTACAAGGATTGAGCACTTTTTTATCCTGGATCTTGTGCACCCAGCTATCTTTTATATTTTTTAACCTACTTCTGCCCATGATATCTGCTATATAAAGTTTTGTCTTGATGAGATTTTGTGAAAAACAGGGTCCACTTTGTGAAGGTACTCACCAGTACAATACATCAATACACCCTCTCAATGACAGTACTGGTTTGGGGCAGGGCTGTATTGTAGGTCTCTTCTCCAGCTCCATTTTGATTTTTTACTAGTTTCATGAGCCAAAGCTTCAGCAGATATCCAGAATTATCTAAAGAAAAAAAAAAACAGGAAGAGAAAAGGGTGGAGGAGACAAAACAAAGAAAAAGTGGTTTAGTATGCAGCACTATATTTTACTATGCAGACCTACTTAAATAAAATAAACACACACACACACACACACACACACATATATATATATATATATATATATATATATATATATATATATATGTATTGACATTTACCAACAAGATGACTACTGGGTATCCTATTTTGCAGGAAGAGGGGGTGCAGTGAGCTAGTGTGCCAGTTATGGGAATTATGTTCACTATGCAGATGAGAGAGGACAGACTGGAGCCTAAACAAGAAACACCATACCCTACAAGCTCTACTCACTCTGGAGACTATGGACATCTGTGACTTTAACAAAACATGGTTTAAATCCACAAAAAATACTCCATCAGCAGGAAGCTTTAGTACCTTCCACACACTTAGACCATCAGCTGCACAGATAGGGATAAAAGATGGAGGAGTCTCACTCTACATAAGCAAAAAGTATACTTCTAGATTGGTTAAACATGATGATTTCCTGGAGTTTATCCATGGGCAAATCACAACAGACAAAGTCCCTTAACACATCCTAGCAAGCTATAGATCATATTCTATGCCCCAAGAATCCATAACTTATACCTCCACCAACATGAGATACTAGCCATTAAACCAAATACCCTACTCATGGAAAACTAACCACCCACCTATAGACTGGGAAACATGCACTGTCTCAGACTCACATGCACAATGATGCATGGACTTTATTAACACAATTACCCTTGGCCAGATCATGCACACAACTACCAGGGATTAAATATACTGGATATGATACTTACCAATATAGGAGAGCTCTGCACACCGCCAAGTGTCAGTTTCTTACTGGTGAGTACAGACCACAAAGATGTCTCCTTAGAAATAAAAATCAACAGCTCCTCCCATGAAACAACAAACAGCTTACAAGAGGATCTAGCACAGATAAATTATGAGTGTCAAAGTCACAAATGAAAACTCAGTTCCAAGAAGTGCATTATTGTACTTTTTGGGAAGATATCCTTTAAGCTAATTATACCACTGATCATGGAGCTTTTCTCTCTGGGCCTCCACTGAAAATGGGCTCACCAAGGCCCAGTGGACTTTCCCGGTAAACAAAAATAAAACAAACAAAATAAATGCTATGACACTCCTAAGAGATGACACTCCTAAGAGATGACTTAGTAGTCAGGGATCTGGGAACATATTAAGATAATAATCTAGCCTTTGACCAACATGTGCAAAGGTAGTAAGAAAATCATCCTATGTCACCCAACTTATACAATACATCCTCAGATCTGGCTCTGGTGGATCTTTTGCACACATTGGCAAGACAGATATTTGTCTCAGAGGATCCCTATGCTCTGAAACAGGCACCCCCACCCATGTTAAGTAGAGTCCATCCCTACCCTTTTTTAAGTGCAACCTTGACCAATGGATGGGAAAACAGAAATTATTCCCAGGTCTTTCCCCATTTCTGTTGTAGAGAGAGGCAGACAGTAACTATTTCCAAACTAGCATACCAACCTACATAACCTTTAGTACTCTCCTAACATATCACCTCCTAATAAACTCCAAGATACATAGGGACTCAATTGGGCTGGTTTGCACGGCTAGGCTTATAAATGCCCTGGCAGTCATTAGCCTAGTATACACCTCAGAACCAATGTGCATCACAAACTATCAGTTAATTGATTGACTGGTAGCACCTCCCCCTGTAGAACAGAAGGGACCCTAACTGCAACAAGGGTGCAATCTATTACACCAAGTACCTCAGGGAGATGTGCTGCCTCATAATGCATAAACTTAGCTTGGTATTAAGTTCATCAAGGAACTGCTGCAGTATCCTCAAAGCAGAAGCATTTGAGATACTCATTGTGTTCCCACTCTGTCTCAAAAAGGTCCATGTGACACGTATATTGAGATCTATACATGACTTAGTATCCAGAGGCAAAGAAAGTATCCCACCAGTACCCCTGTGGAGGTTATACATGCTCAGTAAGACCCTTATAATATCCCCATCCACTTTGAGCCTATCAAGTATTTCCTGATTATCAAATATTACAGTGAATTATTGGCAGTATATATCTCTCTGCCTTCTCAGCTGGTGAGTGCCACTGGGTGCCAGTGGTTTTGGCTCAGTGAAGACAAGCTGTTCAGACCAGGGAATAACAAGTGTCAGCAACATCACAGATCACAAAATAAATAGAATAGTTGTGACTATGTATTTTATAATGAATCCATGGATGGCACAGAAAAGCATGAAAGTTTGACTATGAATCTCAAGTAGGCATGAAAATGCTTCATTAACATACACCATTTTACATAATTTCTCATTCACATTTCATTATAAATTCATTTGCTTAATCTTATTTGCATCCATGTAAGTAGCCTTTATGAAATGCGGCTTTGCTGGTGTCTTTGGTGGACAGTGAGGATAGCCTTAATGCATTCACTTAATGACTATGAATACTACCCTTAGACTTTCAATGATGTCACTATAATATAGACAGATATAAAAATAAACAAGTCAGCAGTAAACCCAGAACAGCAGTCCCACAGATAAATGAAAGTCGTTTAATGAAGCGCTTTTCATTGCCAAAATGTAGCAAATGACCCACACATAAATAAAAGTAGTTTAATGAAGCACTTCTTCATTAAACAACTTTTATTTATCTGTAAAAGCACTTCATTAAACGACTTTTATTTATCTGTGGGTCAGTTGCTACATTTTGGCAATGAAAAGCGCTTCATTAAACGACTTTTATTTATCTGTGGGTCTGCTGTTCTGGGTTTACTGCTGACTTGTTTATTTTTAGTTTGTCTGTGATTTCCCCAGTTTTACATAGACAGATATAACCCATGATGGAAAACTGGAGACATTTTCCTATACAGTTTCAGATAACTAGGAAGTGTCATTCTTACACAGCATTAAGAAGTTTGTGGCTCCTGGTTGTAAGGAAATATACTAGAGAAAGGAAGAATTAAACTCGTAAATCTGTTCTAAAAATACCATAAGCAGCTGAAGAGGATCCCCAAGAAGTATAATTGTTCACACTTTAACAAACTAAAAGTGATGGTGAGCACCTGTTATATCTTAAAAAAGAAAGAAGATGCAAACAGCTACTCATAAATATGCAGCATGTGTGTCAGAAACATGCTGTAGTGTCTCCATTTGATTATTTATAGTACTAAGTATCCTTGCTATATCATTTTTGTTTGGAACTCACCAGTGCTCTACACATTCTATAGAAACAGTACCTTTGATTGGTATTGTGAGGTACAATGACAGTGTTAAGAACTATTTGGCCTTCTTAATTAGAATTCACAGATAATAAATCAGGTCAAAAAACTCTATTATGTCTAGACTAATTTTTTCAACTTTACTCGTTGAAATTTCTGACAATGTTATTGCACTGGAAGAAATGTATTAACATTTGTCTGAGCATGTAAATAGTATCTACAAACTCCAGCTCATGTTACCTTCTAGCTCTAGGAAAAGGAATACTGAAATGGACATTAATGATCAATTTATTTGAAACAGCATATTTTTTAGCATTAGTGCAAAGCAGTTAAAATGTATATCTTCAACCCCCATTATTATGAACTACTACACCGGAAATGGGCTTACATTCATTTACAGGATTTGTGACAGTTATTCCTTAAAATAGCTGAAGTTAGAGTGGACTACTGAAAGTGGATTTAAAGAGACTATATGTATCCATGTATTAATTTCCCATTTTAACAGGTAATAGTTGTCTGCTCCTTTGTTATTGTTATTCCAAATTATATAAGCACCAGCAGTATATCATTCTACATCCATGGGCCGTACTGCAATATGTGGATATACTAATTCAATTATACATCTCTGGAAAATGTTACAGTTATTACCAATCATCGGCTTCAATTTTGGGAACGACTTCTAATTGCACAAGTCAAGATATTTTTATGTACTATGTGAAATATGTTATGCCCTATAACTCCTTCTACACAAACCGGAGCCGTTGCTTTTTTTAAAGCTGTCTCGCTATGTTAAACCCATTTAACATAGTGAAACAGTTTGTAAAAAGCAACAGAGAAAGCAAGATCTCCATTGCTTTTTACAAACTGTCTCGCTATGTTAAACTCGTTTAACATGCGACAGCATTAAAAAGCAACAGAGAATGTCCATTGCTTTTTTTAATGCTGTCTCGCTATGTTAAACGAGTTTAACATAGCGAGACAGTGTGAAGCAACGGAGATCTTGTGTTCTCCGTTGCTGTAAAAAAAAAAAAGAGTTATAGTAATGGAAAAAGCCCGGGAGACCGGACCTTTTTCTATTACTATAACTCTGATTTACAACGTGCACGCTGACCAATCAGCATGCACGTTTTGGAATATTAATGGGGGAGTCGTTGTATAATGTGATTTTACTCACTGCCTTCTATTTATCACATGCTTTCACATACATTTTTACATTGTCAAGTTCTAAGTATAGTTTTTTTTTTTTTAAATATTACTCATGCATGATTGATTCTCTTTGTGATATGCCATGTAACAATCACTTTGTATTAAAAATGACCTCTATTAACATACCTGAGCTTAGCAAAGCTCAGGATGTAGACACTGCAGTGCACCCTGAGATGAAAGGGAATATCATAAGTAAGGCTCACAGTAAGCTGAAAGTCACTTGTAGTACGGTACTTGAAAAAAAAAATCCATGAAGATTCCTCAGTCCGTGTGACCTTTTTACTTTTTAGTTTAGTTGTTAGTTGGGATATTTTGCAAACACCTTAATGGTTATGGACATCAGCTGGGTTTAAAGACTGTGCGTTTCTAGATTATAAGCAAACAGTCCACTTATGCTGTGCTAATGAGGTCATAAAAAGGCCAAAACATGCTTGTCCACAGCTAGTGGCATTTGACTTTGTTGACGTGAATCTGTCCCTAAAGATTTAAAAAGAAAAAAAGGAAAAACTTATGGACATTCAGAAGCCATATAGCTGAACCACTTGATGTACTTAAGGAGTCATTTGCATATTTCCAACTGGCCTCTATTACAGGAGTTTTAAAGTATTACACAGTGAAAACTCTAGCTTAGCTAGGTTTTCTTGTAGTTTTTCTAATTCATTATGTTACCTTTTTACTTTTTGGTTCAGTAAATTGAACGAAACAACCTCTTCATCTTCTAACTATATTATTTAACAAATTGTTACAAATCTGATGAGGTTCATTCTGTCTGGAAGCAGATAGAAATTGTATGTATATAGCAACATGAGTTAATAGATTTATTTTAGATGCATTATAGGAAAATGTTTGTAGAAAGTACAGTTACAGTACAGTTACAATTTATTTTTAGATGCATTATAGGAAAATGTTTGCAGAAAGTACAGTTATGTAAGTAACCTTACGATAACAGTAGATGTTTGAATGATCACTGATGGAGTATCCTTAGCTATCTGGGTTATACCTTACATATGATAGAACACTGGGCCAGCTTCCAAAACTTCAGAGCACCTTCCATGCACCCAAACCATCAGTCAGATTGAGCTGAGCAGACCAAAGAAACAAGTTTGGGCACCAAGCCCTTCAACTCTTTCATGCCAACAGAGGAGAGAGAGAGAGAGAGGCTGAGCCCTTAAAGGACAATGCTAAAAATAACAAAAAATAAATGTCCACATCCTGCCATAAACAACACAATAACAAAAGAGGGGGGTACTCAAAGAAACCCTGCCTCTGTGTAAAATTAGATGGAGTTGACTCACCATAAGAGCTTGCATTTCAGATACCCTTCTTTCAGAGGTAAGAGCAATTAGTAAACCTGCTTTCCATGTTAATAACTTTAAGTCAGACAGGTTAGCTGGTTCATTCAAATGGAGCAAATGTTAGCTTCTACAACACAAATTTAAGATCCCAAGGAGGGGTCATTTTCTTGGGGACCTCTTATGCAGAACCCCTTTCAAAACATTTTGACATGAGAATGCTTTGAAAGAGGATGTTCCACATGCATAAATGCTGAAATGAATGATAAATGGATACTGATGGAGGAGTAAGACATAGTAACTCACACAGATACTGGGAGACTAGAGAACAACTAGCTCTGAGTGGGTTCAGTTTATCTTGTTGGCACCAGTTAGGAAAACTGCTCCATTTACTAATATATGTTTTCTAGTAGCAGGCTTTCTCACCTCCATTAATACCTGTTCCATGTCCTCAGTAAACAAGTGCCTGAAAGGAATTAAGACCTTATTACCCAAGCAGTTAGTTGAAGATGATTGATGCTGGGGTATATTAAACACACCTCTTCTTGTTTGAGTGGATCCATTCTGTGATGAAGCTTGCAGTAATTTTCTCTGACCATTTCCAAAAGAAGGGAGTACCATTGTTGCATGGGCCAGAAGACAGTCACCACAATCATCTTGGGGGATTCCTTCAGAATCTTCAGAAGTAACCTGAATATCAGCAGAAAGGGAGAAAAGGCATAAAGAAGCATTCTTGTCCAAAGAAAAGAAAAGCCATCTGTCCTCAAAACCTTCTTTCATGGAGTCCAGGAGCAGAAATTTACCAGCTGATTGTTCAGAGAGGAGGCAAACAGGTCTACTTGAGGAACTCCCTACAGATGGATCAAATTTTGGAAGACCCCTGAGCTAGTTTCCATTTGTGAGGGTTTGTCTTTGTTCAGCTTTGCTTAACTGCCACACAGTTTTGCTCTGAGTGAATATAGGATGCCTGTAGAGTAAGATTGTGCTGTGAAGCTATATCACAAGGTAACATGGCTAGTCTGCAAAGGGAGTAAAACCTGCTTCCCACTTGCTTGTTGATGTACCACATGATTGTGATATTGTCTGTAACAACTTGAAGAGGACCTGAGGACCAAAGATATTCATAGAGAGTTGAAAGCCTTCATCATGGCAAGCATCTCCTCTATATGTATATGCTTGCATCTATCCTTGTTGTCCCACACACTTTATACTTTTATCTTTCATGAAACTACTTTCCAAGCGAAGCCTGTGGTGATTGACTGTTTGGAAAAAGGAGGGAGAAGGGGAGACCTGGATTTAAGGATGATTGCTGGCTGTACCAAGTGATTTCTCTTCTGGTAAATCCACACACTGAGCTTTGACAAGACAAAGGATGTTGGTTCTGGGACCAGAGACTTCAGATACCATAGTAACTTTCTCATGTGGAGTATAGCAGGGGTATCAATGGAATCATAGATGCGATGAGACCCAAAATCCTGAGATATTCCCTTGCAGTGACCAAAGTCTGAGTAGCAAACTTTAGAAACAGATCTAAATAAAAATCTATTTTTCCTATGGAAAAAGGGCTTTGAACTGAGATGTTGAGCTGACACCTATTAACACAGTTATGTGTGATGGAGTCATAAAAGGCTTTTGAATGTTGTTTTGGAATCCTAGCTTGTACTGGAAATCTCTAATCCAAGAGGGAGATTCCTGACACTTTGAAGAAAGCTCTGCAAAGATAAGCAAGTTGTCTAAATATGAAAAAATGTGGATCCCTGTAGGCTGCAATGAGCTATGATTGGAGCTGGACACTTTGTGAACTTTCTTGGTGCACTTGATAATCCAAAGGGTAATGCAAAGAGCTGAAAATGTGATCCAGAGAAACAAAACTTTAAGAAATACCTGAAGTCTAGATGAATAGGGATGTGATGATAAGGATGTTTTAAATCTAGTGTTAATAAGAAACTCGAGGAAGAAGAGTTAATAGGTTGAGAAGTGACATAATTTTGAATTTGGGCATTATCATAAACAGGTTTAGGAAAGAAAGTTCCAGAACTGGTCTCCAAGCATTTCCCTTCTTTGGCAAAAAAAAAAAATCCTTGATTAAAACCTTTCCCCGTCTGGGCAGGAGGAACTATTTCTATCACATCCAGGGATAGCATGTGATGAAGGACAGGTGGAAAGAAAAGAGTCTAGTCTAGTGAATGAGGAGTCACACCCTGGAAAGGAGGAATTTCCTCACATTGTCATCTGTAGCCTTGTTGAATGATCTTCAGAAACCATTTATCTGAAACTATCTGTTGCCAAAGAGAAAAGTAGAGATTCAGATTTTCTGGAAGGGAAATGGGACTACCAGGGTGGAAATGGGAGACAAGGTCCCTTAAATAATCATTCTGATTTGCTGGACTGTTCCTTGTTTTGAGAGGTTCCAGAACTGATTTTTGAAACCCCTTGCCATTTCTTTTTAAATGTCTGTGTACTTGCATTTTTGAGACTGTTTTTTTTTTTTTGTCAAAACTGGATGAGGGTTAACAAATCCCTTAGAAAATTTGGAAAAGGAGGGCTCAAAAATCTTGGATATATCCTGAATCAATTTACCCCTTTCATCTCACTTTTTGATCATCTATGCAGCAGTGCAGCCAAAAGCTATATCTCTATCCAAAGGAGAATTTAAAATCTTATTTATAACATCACCTGGGAAGTTCTAAGAATGCAGTCATGTGAACCTCCTCAAAACAGTACCAGTGGCCTTAACCCTGGAAGAAGTAACAACCAAGTCATGTACACACTTTAAACAATGAGCAGTGATTTCTACAATATAAGCAGCTAAATTATTTAAAGCAGACTTGTCCTCACAAGAAGAAACTACAGACAAAACATTCCTTATACATTCACAGTCAGAACAAGCTTTATCATATGAGCCTGACAATTCAAAATCCGGAAAAGCAAAGTTGCAGAAGCATACATTTTTCCCATTATTTATCAATAATCTTTCCATCCTTATCAGAAACTGTAGTACTGGAACTTACTAAATATTCAGCAGCAGTGGGATTAACTAAAGCTACATCTACTGGGTCATTTGGGAAGAGTGCATAAAACTTGAAAGACTAAGTGACTTTATACTTCCTATCTGCCTTTTTGGAGGCAGCTGGTTATCAGGAATATTGCAAGTGGTAACACACACATTATCCAAAGTTGATAGAACTGGAGAAATGGGTAAGGATTCTGAAAATTCTGTCTGTAACAAATCAAAGTTCTTTCTGAGGGACTGAGAAACCTCAGTATTTTAAAATAAAACAAAGGGAGCCGTACGCTAGCTACTCACTGTCTGTTTTATTAAAACAAAAAAACATAAATATGAAGCACTTTTCATTTAGTTAGTTAACCAAACTTCTTCACATATAGTACTACTGATCAGCTAATGTTTAAATATAAGTCATGTGGCTCAATACAATCAACACTTATTAATTAGACATTAACCAGTGTTATAATTAAAAAAGAACAGAGCATTATTACATACATATATTAAAAAAGTGGTAAAATCCCTTGAATACTCAAATGTACCAAACTAAACAACTTATCACTATAAAAGTGACTCAACTAAATGTATAAACTTCTTATCTACAATTATATGGATGCCCACTGGGTTTTATTTAAACTTTTTTAATAAACTTTTACCTTAACAGACTCAAGTTTCAAAACACAAGTGATAGAACAGGTTTCATTTAAACCTGGATACTGATAGGAATTTAATCTAATCTGCCATAACAATTCTGACCTTTCAAGTAGAAGGGCAGTTGGACCCCCCTCTAATATCAGACTTCACTTGGTCTAAGATTCTGAATTTAAATTTATGATTTGAGAATTCTCTACAGTGTCTAGTCAATTCATTGTCAGTCTTGTTTCTACTTATATTGTAAATGTGTTTGTACACACGCTCTTTAATTTTACGGTCCGTTTTACTGACTTAAAATGCTGAACAGCATTGACATACTGCTAAGTAGACCACTGATCTGGAATTACAGTTAAATTTATACTTTGTGGTATAATACCTACCCCTAATTTTAAATCTATATCCTCTTTCTATGTATTTACATTGGTTGCAAGAATCACACCTATACATCCCAGGATTCCTACTAGGGGTTTGTTGGGTAAATTCCATAATGTTCCGCAAATTTGTTCCTTTTTTGAAAATAACCATTGGGCGCTCTCCTATTTTATTCTTTAAATCCCTGTCCATAGAGTATTTCCCAGCTTTTTATTATAATCCTTTTCATATCTACTGCATTGATGCTATATGTTGTAATAAAACTCAAAGAAAATGGGACAAAATTACTATACGGTTCTGTACTCTCACATTTCCAGTAGTCAGATGGTAATCTAAATGGACTTCTTGGTCAAGGACTGCAATACTTACTCTGTTTAAAATAGGTTTATATAAACCTTGGTGATGTTTAATCTGCACTTCTGTAACAAGATGGTTCAATAAAGACTCTGGATAACCTCTATGTAGAAACATCTGTCTGAGGGTTTCGCATTCAGCTACAAAACTGAAGTCCTCAGTGGTCATCCTTGCAGCCCATACTAATTGACCCTTTACCACCGACTTTTTCTGGTGGAAAGGGTGAGAACTGGTGTAGTGTAGAAAGGAATTGGAGTAAGTACTTTTCATGTAAATGCGAGCTCTATACTTCTGGTTATTTCTCTCTTTAGTTAACTTAGCATCTAAGTAGTTAATTGTCTCAGTCTGATAAGAGCTTGTAAATTGTAAAAAAGAAATTGTATTGTTCAAGTACCTAACCAGATTAGTATCTGCATTATTGTCTCCTATTAATATTATAAAAATATCATCTAAAAAATGAGTGTAAAAATACATTCTTGATCTAACACTATCATTGTCCATGATAAATTCATGTCCCAATGGGCCATCACCAAGTTGGCGAAACTCCCCCCATAAGGTGAGCCAATTGCTACTCCTCTTTCTTGCAAGTACCTCAGTATTTTCTCCTTGAAAAAACTGTCATGTTCTGGAAATACTCTCAGAGAAAGAGAAAGTCCCTCAAGGAGATTCAGAAACTAAGCTGTCATTCTGAGTCTGAATCAGAAATCTAAGCAGAAAACCCTCTACTTGTCCCTTCATCTTCCTGTCCAGATTCAGAATCTTGAATCTCTTTAGGAAAAGTGGTATCCCTCTTTCTTTTACAAGAATCTACTTTATAAGAAGGATCTATAACTTTAATTAAATCCTGAGCCAGACCCAATAAACTACTCCTGTCTAAGGAAATTCATGGAAAAGTAAATACATTTTTAGTTTTCTGTTTCTTTTTGGCAGGAAAAATGGGACCAACAGTATTATTAATGGCAGCAGCTTCCCCAGGGATGGGTGCAACTTTCTGACAAAACAGGGAAGTCTTATTTTTCCCTGTCTGGGACTGACAAGATTGGTTCTCCCTTACCCACTGAGTGGACCCAATAGACGTGGAAGACATGGCTAACCTCTGGTCCATTGTGGCTGTAGGTGCTACACCAGAGGAATCTGGGTAAAAGATGAGTGATCTGAGGTGCAACTAACAGCCACAGCAAAGTCACCCACCTACAGCTGACGTAAACAGCTAGTCTGCTGTGGTGGCAATGCATGTTTGCTTAACGTTTTCTTTTTGTGGCTTGAAAAAAGACTGACTGTGGAACTGACAGTTTGTTTAACATTCAAGCCAAAATATTTCATCTTTCCCAGACCAAAAAAAAAAAAAAAAAACAAGACTCAAGAGCTGATAACATTTAGGTCTTTAAAAGTCACTTCTTTTTACATACAAACACAATAAATACACTTTAAAACACTTTCCAGCCCAAAGTGTAAAATAAACACAATTTTTCCACAGGGAAAAAAATACAGAAAAAATTAATTCTCAATTACTTTAAACATCTTTTAAACTGATAGGAAAAAGACAGCTCTCATTTAAAAGTACAGAACAGTCTGAGGACATTTTATTAAAACAAAAACTCCTAGCTTTAATATAGCTTTCCTGAACAGAAAAATTAAAAAAGGACCTCTTGCATAGAGTATATAAAATGAGATGAAGTAATGGCCAAATGAACTCAGACAAAATTTGAAAAAGCTCCTAACTGGAAAACTTCAGGCTGAGACACAATACTTAACTTCTGGCTAATTGATATATTTACACAAATATTTAGCTCTGAGTAAGAATTGCTCATATGTGCATCCCAAACAGACACCAATCTGCTTAGCAAGAGGAAAACTGATACTCCTCCTTAATAGAGAACCTGCAAACCATCCAAGGAGCTATACACCAGCAATTTGCTTCTGACAATATACACATTTTATACTAGAATTGATGCAGACAAAATTTATAGTCATTTAATGCAATCGAACAAAAAAGTGACAAAAGAACGTCATAAGGAAATAAAGGCTCATTTGTCTTTAAATAAAGCCATAACAGAGAGTTGCAAAATGAGGAACAATCTAAGTAAGGCATGACAGATTACAAAAACATTTGATAGCACCCCACATTAATGAGTGCTTACAGATGTCTAACATACACACTACATTTATCAATTACATTACAGTGACCATGAACCAGTGACAAGCCACTTTGTAGGTGTGCAATGACAAAGGGCAAATCATTATATCAGGAAAATTTTCAAAGGGAAGTTATTCCAGGATGATTCTTTGTCACTCCTACTGTTTTTACTTGTACTTAAGACATTAAGTTGCTTACTTAACAGATTATGATATGGTTACAGTTTGGCTTCCAAACATCTATCTTGTTTCAGAACATTTCATCTAGTTTTTGTGGATGACTTAAAATTATAAAATTCATGAGATGAAGAGTTGAAATCAAACAACAAACCATTAAACTTTCTCAGAAGATAAAAGAATGACATTTGATCTTAATAAATGTGCAAAAGTACCATTTAAAAAATGAATGCTACAACACCAGGAAAATATTAGCCTGGGACAGGAATGCCACATGAAGGAACTTGAGCAGGCGAGAGTGTATAAAAATATGGAATAGATGAAAGGTCAGCAATAAAACATGAATAAATTATAATAAAGCTCAGGAAGAATTACTTTGAAATCTAGGAATAAACAGCAAGCTTTAATTTGCTTTTTCTGTTCTAACTAAAAGTTTTGGGATGACTGACTGACCCCAAAAAATATTGGATCAATTAGACACAAAAATAAGACAAGTATTTCATGCTTATCAAATAATATGTAAAAATCAGGCGTATACGAAGATTGTATACTCCTGTCTCTCTGAAGGTGGTATGGGCCTTCTTGAAATTGGCTACATGTATAGACCTGTAATCATTTGACTGTAAACATATCTGCTGATCTGATCAGTTTGAAACATAGTACATGTTTTAAAACATGAGGATAAGAAATCAAGATGAGATCTTTGCTTACTTTAGTAGAAGCATATTGGTATCAAGCCTGAATATAAATTAAACCAGAAGTAGATAAAAATCAGACAGCAAGTGAATGTTCAACAAAGTAAAAGAAAGAATACAAGGAAATGAATCTGATGAGAAGGAAAAAAATGGAAAATCCACAAATATAGTGACAATTAGAGAGATCTCATGAAACAACCTCAGGATGACAAAGATTTAAGACAGGAATGGTTAAGGAAAGGTGAACTGAAACCAAAAGATGAAAGGCTAGTAATGGTGGCACAGGTTAGTGGACTATGGACACACTGGTTTATAACATATAATAAAAAAGTAGGAGAAACAAACATATGCAGGTTCTATAAAACAGAACTAGAAACAGTCACACATCCTGTTGCTGTGTGTGTAATAAATTCATGGCAGAGGGTCTGTATACTGAAAGGCACAATAGTGCGGAGAGACTGTTGTAATGGTGATTGTGCAAATGGTCACAGGCGACTGTGCCAATGGTGAAGCTTATATAACATGGGTTGCCCAGTACCAACAGTTAGAAAATGTATGTGAGAAAAACAAATGAAAAGAAGGCAAAGGTAACGATAATTGAAACTGTTACATCCTGGGATTAAATTGTATTACATACAGAGAGATACAGAGTTATAAAATACCAGGATTTGCAAGCAGTACCTATTGCAATGTGGAAGAAAGACATCCAGACAGTTCTAATAGTAGTAGGAGCAATGAGTTTAATAAAAGAGGTTTGGCGACAAACCAATTTGTCCAGGAACATCTTCAGTAGAGGTTAGACAAATATATCAGTGAGAGGTAAGAGGGTGGGAGGATGAAAGGGTTAAATGGAAGGAGGGTAGATGGAGAGGAAATGAGGTAAGGGGTGGGGAAGGGCTTAAGGGGCTTAGGCAAGATCAGCTGGGTAAGGAATCACATTTTGGCATGAACATGCTTCATGCAGGTATTACACTCAAGACAACCAGTGGGTAGGCCTTGGAAGGAATTCTGTAAGTTGGTAGAGGAGCCATTCATATGGCCAAGTATCTTTATATTTTCTCTGTGTGACTTTAGAGTGTATTTCTGGTTAGTCGTGGGTTTGTTTGTTGGCTCAGTGGGACTGGGAAGGAGTGAGCCATGTTTATTAACTTGGTTACTGTGACAAAGGTGGTTGGCTGTCACTATTGCTGCTGCTGATGATGATGTGTTGGAGATACGGTTGTATGTCATATTTAATAAATCTGTGCTGGGGTTTTATACATGCTTCATTTGGAGTACACTTTTACTGGGGAATGCTTCTGGTAGGGAGATGTGGCATTGACAGTGGACACGTGACATACATATTGACTGCTTGGATTTTCACTGGTGGTTCAAGTTCAGCTGTCTGTTTTTGCTTGGGTCTAGTGAATTGGGAACAGTTTCACATCATATCTTTGCAGTTTCTGGGGGAGAGCTTGGCTGTTGGGGGGCATGTGCTCCATGATGCCAGAGTTCTGCTTTATGGATTGAGCCGTTTTCATGGGCCTATGGTTTTCTTACAAAGTGGTGAAGTTGTTTCAAGGTAATAGCGGACTTTTGAGATTCAGTTTCTTACCTTTCGGTAGACTTGTGCTGGTGCAGATCCATTGCTGTAGTTGGTTCAGAGCTGGTGACTATACTCAAGAGGGCCCTATTTCCTCATTATGGTGTTGAGGTAGTTTGCTATCCCATGAATGTTCGTTAGCTTCTAGCTGGGTTGGGTGATATTTCTGATTCCTTGCATGGGTGCGCCATTCCCTTCCTCTTGCACAAAATATGGGAAGGCAAAAACAAAACAAAAAAAAAGTATTACTATACAAATCTGCATAGTCCTAATGCAGCTTTGGTTAGCAGCTGTATACAGGTTCGTTTGTGCTCAGATGTACTGAATGTGACGTTTTAAGGCAGGCTCCACAATTCATGGCAAGAAACTATTAATTTAGAAGAACTTCCTTAAGTTACATTTTGGGGACATCATCTTTTGGTGAAGGAGTGGAAAAATGACTGGCAAGCACAGGGTAGTGTGCAGTTTTTGGAGATTTTTATTTTTTTTTGTTACACATGGCAACTGGTGACTTGACTTGTTCAACTCCTAGTGCATTGAGCTTACAAGCAGCTATTGTACCCTGAGGGAGAAAGTTCTTAATATAGTTTCTAGCTTCATTTTGCTTTTTGGTGTGCATTTCTGTGCATTTCTGGCAAAAATAGTAAGATGGATTCCAAACACTTCTTTGTGGTGGTTTGCATTTCAGAATCAGGCACAAAAGTCTAACACAGTGGGAGACAGGGATCCAAAGCGAGAGCAGCATATCTTGACTGACAAGTGTGTGTGTGTGCGTGTGTGTGTGTGTTTTTCATCCAGGGATATTGATTGGCTTGTCATGATGTTTACTTTTGATTTTGTTCTTGGGGACAGAGTGTTTTTGTTAACGATCATGGTCCACACATAGTTGGTGACAACAATGTTGGGTAAGTCATATATCATGGTATAAGTTTGCCATGTGGGAGATATCTTTTACTGAAATCATGCTTGTCCAGGCTCCATCTTTCAGTACACAATACCGCAGTAAAGCAAGCATGTTGGTACTCCATGAATGTTTATCACTCTCCTTAGCGTAAGACAGTAGTAGTCTCCCTTGGGAAGATGGTTAGAACCCCATCCATTACTCCAACATTCTCTTTTCCGCGAACTACAGCATTTTCTTCTGATACCTTCTTTAAAGAACAGAATAAGGTGGGAATGGGAAGAGTGAATGGAAGCTTCCCTGATGGTGCAAAATGGGAATGGCAGTTTTCCTGTTTAGGAGGGTAGCAAATATTGCTGGTGGGGCATTTACAGCCAGGCACACTGTGAGCTCACCTGTTCCCATTGGGGAGAGAAGGGCACATCTTACTGTTATTCCATACAGCTGTGCTTTTCGGGTAAATTAGTTGGAATCAGTGAAAGGCTGAGGTTAGAAATACTGACAGACATTTCAGTTTCAGGGAACATTTATTGTCATTTTTGGGGTACTACTACTTTGTCATCTGTTTCATTTTCAGTTCACATCTCCAGATACCTAGGGGCAGTGTCAGGATTGTATTTTCTGTTAAGTTTTTATTTTCTATGCTTACAACTATTGCTTAAGGGGAGCATGGGGTAGTATTTGCATCCTCTGATGGTTGTGTCCCTCTGGGTTGATTCATTAGTGATGAAGGGGCAGGGAGTAGCCAGTTTTCTGCCAGGCAGGTTCTTGGATGGAGGGTGAGTGGATAGCAATTTTCACAATCTTGGAGGTTCTCGCAGATAACTGCTGCTAAACATGCATGCGCGGCTGAGCACTATGGTGTGTTGCCACTTCAGCCGTCTGTTTGGTAAATATAATAACAATAATAGCAATATAAATAAATAGAAATACTATAATAGGTGAAGAGATATCTCAGTGAAAGGGAAGGGAGGCAGTAAGGAGGTTTAATTGGGATTGGAGGATAGCACATGAACCCATGGGCATTCCATTATCAGAAGTGGGTTAGGGCCCCACCAGTACTTAATGTTGTCATTAAGAAGTCATGGTTAGGTATGTGCATAGAATTTAAAGTTTTCTTTCTTTTACAGGTGGGGAAGTGTAGAGTGGGCATCGGTCAGTGACCTGAAGGAAGTTGGTTCGTTAGGTGACAGAGGCTGCTCAGTGCATGTTCCTGTTCCTATGAAGGAAGGAGGTCCTGGTCATTTGGAGAGTGCTGAGTGAGCAACAGTCAGTGCTCTGCTGGAAATGGATTTGAAAGGTAATGGATTCTGCTTGTGTGAATGTTCTGATTGCTGGAGGGGTGCACATGGTAGTAGGTAATTTTATTTGGTGGTCATTAAGGCACACCAGCCTTGGAGCATTTCAAGGTAGGTAGGAGCACGTTGAAAGGAGGTATGTTTGGGGTAGGGTGATGCAGTGCGGGGAATTGTTTAAGGGGAGTTTGGGGTTTCCACAGGTGGATTGGATGCATCACAATCTCAGGATCATAGGAAGCCATGAGGTCACAGGTTCTAGGGCCTTGCAAGCTGGCCAAGTTCAGATCTATCTTCCATGTGCTGCTGCTCTTGTCCTTTAAGAGGGACATGGGTGGAACTGTTGGGGAATTTATGATTACACAGACAGTTGTTTGTAGTGGGAGTTTATTTTGAATGTGTTTTTTAAACAAATTTGTCTCTCAAGCAGGTTTTATTAATGTCACACAGCATGTTAAGGATTGGAGTAAGTATAAGTAGCAAGTGTACCATTTGGCATTGTTTTGGGCTGGTAGGAGGTGCTCTGTATAGGTATGACTTGTATGGCTAGATAAGTTTTGGCAGAGTATTGTGGGTATGTAGGCTTATTGGGGACAGGCTTGGAACTGGATATTTTGTTAAGCAGAAGTTTTATGCAGGGCATTTGTTTGTGATTCTTGCGGATGTAGGATATGCTTGATTAACAGATACAAGCATATCAAAAGAAAGAAAAGGTTCATGGGGAAACCAGGGTTAAGCAGCATATTAAAAATGTTCCTCGGCTTCTTGGGTTACTGAAGTTGCATGTCGGCCAGTTAAATACGTTGCCTGGGGAGGGGTTAGTAAGTGGTGTATTTTACCATTGTGTTGCTTTTGGGTTAATTCACTGGGACAGCCTTTGGGGCAGATGGATAGCATTGATCATGTCGACTTGCATTTTGTTTGCACATTTTACAGGAGGGTTGGATTAGGGGGCATAATTTGGGGGGATTGTTTGTGTTTTGGATGATAGGATGAAAGGACAACTGGGGATGCTGAGTATTTGGAGCTTGCTTTAGTTATGGCTTGTGAACACGTAGTGATTTAAGAGGTTGAGAAGTCTGGACTTTGTCCACATTACCTGGGCTAGGAGGTTGAGAGGTGTGTGTGTTTCTAGAGCTTTTCACTTGGGTCATTGCTTGCAAGTAAAAGAGCAGATGAGCAGAATGTGGTACATATGCTAATGGTTTATGGCATATTAACAGCTTCAACTGTGAAGGTTAAACAGGCTATATAAAAAAAAGTGGGTGACGGAGTAGAAGGGGAGCCCTAACTCACTCTTACATTGTAAAAAGTGATTGGGGCATATGGCCGTGGGTCCTCTTGATAGCACTCATTGTTAAGATTTTGGTTTATGGCTGTGCATTATCAGTTTCTTTTCTCTTACAGATCAATGAGGGATGAGCGCATAGTGGACATTGTGCCAGTAATGCAATGATGGGCAGTGAGGTCATAAAAAGATCAGTCGGTGACCTGAAGGTGATGGATGTGGCTTGACTGGAGTGGTGAATAAAAGAGGCACAGTTGAACTACCGTTGGGTGCTCATTTAACCATGTCAGGCTTGTTGCAGCAGGGAGTAGCATGGAAGCAAGTGAGGTTAAGGTGAGTTAAGGGCAGAGTAGAGGGGGTAGATGGGGTTGTTTACGGGGAGCTTGGAATTGTCCACAGGTGGGGGTGGAGTCTCGATTTGGTTATTATGGATTGGATTTTGGGGGGCATGGTAGTTGGGTTGACCTTTATGTGGAAAGGTTAAGTAGAGGGTCTGCTCAATGGCCAGTGCTAATTTGATTGGATGTGGTATCTGGGGGGATGGTAGTCAGAAGGATGTATGTGATTGGGTTCCCCTTTATGGTTAAGTGAAAGGTTGGGCAGAGCATTGTAAGAGGGTAAGAGGATTCATTGGGATTTGTATTTGTTACAACTGTGACTGGAGATGTTTGTTAGAGAGTATAATTTGGGGGGTTGGTTTGGTGGCCTGGATGGCAGGGAAGATTACTAAACTATTTTAACCATTTCGTCAACTGGTGTTTCTGATAATTATAAGACAGGGTTGGTTGAATGGGATCCAGTTTGTGCTACAGTGGATGGGTACACCGAATGATGTTTGGCTCAGTGGTTAGGTTGTTGGAAATTTTGGTAAGAGTGAGAGGGAACAGCCTGGTCAGGCTTGTGGGCGGAGAAGAGGGACAGGTTTGTCCTCTTCTGTTCCCCCTCTGGTGTGTGGATGTTTATTTCAATAAGTTGGGAAAGGAAAGTGAGCAGTTGGAGGCAAGGACGCTGTTTATTTGGTTAGAGTGGTCATTCAGTAAATGGTACATGAAGCGAGTTGTTGGATACTGCTTCATAAGTAAAGGACTTAGTGGGCTGTGTAATTCAGTAAATGGTATATGAAGTGAGTTTTTGGATGCTGCTTCATAGGTAAAGGACTTGGAGGGAGGAGTAATTCAATAAATGGATATGAAGTGAGTTGTTGGATGCTGCTTCATAACTAAAGTAAGTGAGTGGAGGTATGGACGCTGCTTACTGGGTCAGGATGAGTTAGGTACTTTTGGATTTTTTATTCAATAATATAATGTCAAATGTTTGTTTTTACAGACATTTTTAAGAAAAAAGTAAGTTACATTTTTTTCTTAAATCGCTGCAACAAACTTCAGATCCATAGCACCCATACTTCCTTCTGTCTATAGGGCCATCATATCATGGTGAGCATATCAGATGTGTGTTTTCACTGGCTGGGCTACATCCCTCTATATGTGAAGACATCTCAGCCACAGGGCTCTGAATACCCATCACAAGTTTTTGGAGTGAAGATGCTTAGGTCATCACACAATTACCACCTGATTTTTCCTTTTAATCTATGGTACCCTTACATGGGCTTGTCTGACATCACTAATTGACTATACAATGGTGCCACAAGAAAAACACCTTGAACTGGGTGGTGCTACAGCTCCTATTTATCTGACATTTATTCTGAATCACACGTTCTACAAGTAGCTTCAGTACCACTACCAGTGTTTAACCATAATGTGACTGTGTGACCCGCACCATGTCTGTTCTCTGTCCCCCTAAGTTGGTGAGCATACAAGGCCTCAATATTTTGTTTTCCTTCCATCAAACTCTTCTTTTTCTCTCAAGCCACTAATCAAACTTCAGCTGTTTGTATCACAGTCAGACTTTTCTCTCTCTTTGCCATGGTGCTGAAGCGCAGATTAAAATATGACAGTACAAGTCAAAAATTCCACACCCCTTCCCCAGATCAGAATACATAGCACAATGTTGATCACACTGATTTTTTTCAGTGTCAAATTTTAGCTTCTTATAGCATTTTGAAATGTTCTCTGTTGCATGTCCATTAGACTAATGTGGAAAGTAAACTGCCACATATTGGTTATTTCAGAATAACACATAACTACAGAATACTGTGATGGTAACTTGTATTCTGTCTGATAAAGGGGTATTTTCTGAAGTTGATACCATTTCTTACAAATCATGTGTGTGTGTTTTTCAATTATGTCCTGGCACAGTGATGCAATGATTACCATTGCTGCCTCACAGCAAGAAGTTCTCTGGTTTGGTTCTCGACTGAGTGCCTTATGTTGTCCACAGTGCAGGGCCGGTGTTAGCATTTTGGGGGCCCCCAGAAAATGTTATGTTTGGGGGCCCTCAAGGCACTTCCGTCAGAGTATCACCCTGTCACTGCCACCCCTCAAACAGCCTTTTAGTTCATACTACAAACTTTTAGGAGTACTATGTACAGAATGACCTGTAGCTGTACTGCACTTACAGTACAACAGGTCTATCTATCAACCTGTGTTCACCCATCTCGGAGAGAGACATTCACAGTTACTGGTATTTTAGTAACAACAATGATACATTATAGCAAGTCTATGTATGGATGTGGACTTAGGTAAAATGCTGTCTATATACTCTAATCTATATTTTATTTTATTTTATTTTTTACACAATCTTTTCATCCAAAGACGTCTTGAACAGAAATTATGATTAAGGAAAGAAATTAATTGTTGCTGTTCAACATTAGCTTTCCTTGCATCCTTTCAACTCACCTTTCCTGACCAAGACAGCACAGTAATAACCATTTATGAAATAACCCAGTTAAGCCAGGGTCCAAGAAGCCACAGTATTATAGCTGTTCTGGGATACATTTTAGACTATTTTTTCAATCTTTTAATCCAATGGTTTCCTAAACGAAAACCATGAGTAAGAAAAGAATTTCAGTCTTTTTTTTTTATTTCAAGGAAGACATAAGTCGTGCTCAAGGCTTAATATTCAAAGATGACAAAATAGCAGCTCACAACAAACGCCATTTGTTTGTCTGGATACATAGGTCCAAACTGGGAATACGGTCTGCCTCCCTAAACCGCCCCTCAAAAAAAAGCAGTCACTGCCTATGTCTCCCTCTGGTGTTAGACTGGGATGAAAGCAGAGGTTCATAGTGCCACAGTCAGTCATGTGTTTCAAGTGAGTGTTGACATACATACACATAGCATGCCTCCTCACTCCTCAACCCTACCCATCAAAGGCAGCTACCTGTATACGTGCCTGATGTGAAACTGAAAAAGTAATTATTACAGTAATGTATTCTACTTTGTTGCTCCTAGATAGTACCCTGCCCCTAATCAAGCTGTAGTAACCTTCTTTGTACACCTCTGAGGTCTGTGAGAAAAATATAAGAAACAATGACCACACTGTCCTCAGCCCAAACAAAAACTGCAATGACCTCATGTGCAAACCTTTATGGTTTGACTGTAATGAAAAGTAAAGAAGTAACCACAACTCCCCCATAACCTACAGCAGCTTTCTGTAGACTCACATCTGAGCAGGGCTGGTTTTAGAATGGGTGCAGTTGGGAGCACAGGCCACTATCAGCTTTATCCTAACAGGGTCAGCCCTGTTCAGGTTAAAGGCTGTAGTCAGAAAATTAATAAATTTTTTCTCATGCTTCTCCAATCAGCAACAGCTTTTGTGAGGCCCTCACACAGTCAAGGATGATTAAATGAGCCCCGCACCCCCTCATATCAATTTATATAGTCTAGGGAGGGGAGGCCACCAGACTCCTTGAAGACTGAAGTGTCTGAATCTTCTGATATATTTTATGCATTACTTTTGAAATATAATTACTTGTTTGCTGCATTTTTCACTGATACCCAGAAGAATGATATATGAGTCCTGGCATTATTAGGTGTATGCAGAGATAACAATCAGTAATACCTTTTACAAACACACACAAAAGCTTTAGCAATACTAGCTTTGTACTTATTTCATCAAATAGCAATATACTGCACAACACTGGTACTATCACACCAGATCAGTGAATGCTGTTTAGCAATCGTCAAACAGCAGCAGGGTAAGTCACTTTTAATTACTTTGGTGAGGAGTAATGCATACCTGTCACTCACTGGTTACACAGATCTTCCTTGATTTTGCTCATAATTTTGATCTGTCCTCCATAAAAAGTTTGATTCCCTAATAAATCATTCGGGGATACAGACAGTCAATAATTTCAGGTATTAGTGATTTATACTTCTTAGGGTGGCCACGGTGGTGCAGTGGTTAGCATTGTCACCTCACAGCAAGAGGTTCTCTGGTTCAATCCTCGGCTGGGGTGCCTTCTGTGTGGAGTCTGCATGTCCTCCCTGTGGTCGCGTGGGTTTTCTCCAGATGCTCCGGTTTCCTCCCACATCCAAAAGGCATGCTGCAGGTGGATTGGACACTCTAAATTGGCCCTAGGTGTGTGTGTGTGTGTGTGTGTGTGTGTGTGTGTGTGTGTGTGTGTGTGTGTGTGTGTGCCTTCTGTGGAAGGTTGGGTGCCGGGCTGGCAACTCGACACTGTAAAACTCCACTGCCAATCATGAGAGGACAGGTGATCCGCTGTGGCGACCCCTAACCGGGAAAAGCTGAAAGAAGAAGAAGTGATTTATACTTCTTATTGTCCAAAAAATGCATGTTGATACAAAAGGTGTTAATATATTAACTTTTAAAAGTGAATTAGAGTAATATTTGCAACATGTTCCTGATTTTGAGCCTTTGTTCTGCTATTTTGTTTGGTATTATGCTGAATTCTTCTGCAAAATAGTTGCGAGTTGTGGTATCTGGTGTTCTACCAATATTTATAAAACTCCCTACAAAAAAAAAAAAAAACATCCATGAAGATTGGAAGCATCAGCTCTTCTTAAAATACAAGGTTTACATTCAAATTAGTCACTCCGGCCTGCTGATCTCTCTACTAATTAACTTGCTTATGTTCATTATCAGCTTTATCCTAACAGAGTCATACCAGAGCCTTGTTCAGGTTAAAGGGCATACTCAGGAAATGAATGCAGTTTTTCCTCATTTTTCCTGTCCATCAGCTGCTTTTCTGTGGCCCCCACACAGTCAAGGATGATTAAGGGGCCCCCTTGCGGCCACAGGTATTGCAGGTATTTAAACCAGGTTATGTTGTTGGTTTTAGTGGAAAGAATATCTACCAATTGGGGTTTAACTAAGTCAACTATGACAGTAAGTATTTAATGGGATTGTGAAGCCTGTTACTTGACAAAAACACTGTTAAAATAACCAGAGATATGTTTAAATTTTAAAGAACTTGTTGTGGTTGGCAGGAACCAGGGGCCCCCCCTAGACTGCAGGGGGTCGCAGGTGCTAAAAGCCGGCTATGCCACAGTGTGTTCTTGTGGGTTTCCTCTTGGTGCTCTAATTCCTTTTCCTCTCTTTGCCTTGTAAACTCCACAGTTTGCAAAGGCTGTCCACGAGGTCATTCTAGGAGTTGCCATTTACTCATATGAGAGAGAGAATACAATCTGAAATGCTGCTTTCTGGAATGTTTTAAATGCTGAATATTGCTTTGCCATCACCATAAAGTTCAAAACAAAATGTCACATGTTCAGTCAAAAATGTGATCCCCTCATTGGGAATCTCAAGTTATTGGTTCTGACCATTCAGTTGCACTGTATCGCAAAAGAAGGTAGATGAAATTTGTTTTTCTTGAATAATATGTGCACATTTTAATAAAATAGTGCAATGTATAATATTACTCTGTGGAAACATTTTTAAATAGTTTATGTTACTTCATTTTCATATTTTCAGTGAGGAACCCCCACTGCTGCTGCCAATGGGTATCACAGAATACAAGATGCAAGCAAGCAGTATAACTGTTTTATTAACAGTGTGTATTCCACCAACTTTTAATTCAACTCCACAGTGTCAAATATTGGTTTATAAGGCACTTTAATGTGATATGTGTTAAATGCCCACCACAATGAAAACCAAAGCAAAATGTTACAACCTGGTTATTTAAGAACAGCACTTATGATCACAGGATAGTGCCTTATTAACAATAATGGTCCCACCTGAGAAAGGACTATCTTTTAAAATGCAGATGAAGGAGAGGTGGCTGACATTTTCTTTTAGATTAACAGTACACATGGATTTTTATTCAATAGTACAATGCCAATTTTTTTTCATTCTGGAATCATTTAAAAATAGTTTATGTTGCTTTCTGACATTATGAAGTGCAAAGCAAAATGTTAAAGCTCAAGTCTGAAGTTCTCCACACTCCCGCTGTTGGGTATCGCAGAATACTGGTTATGAAAAAAATGGTAAGATTGTTTTGGAATGACAATGATCTTTAACCTTGCCTGATAAGATAAAAGTAGTGGTGGAAGGATTTTTAAGATGAGGTTCTATAGACACAAAAAAATATCGAAAAAATACAGTTAAACAAAGATGAATTGCAAGTTGGTAGTGAGTATGGTGACTGTATTATAAGCAAAAAGGACTGAAGAATAACTGATGTCCTGGGCAAGTTTGTTTCTTGGTAATTACAAATAATTCCTAAAGATAGTAAGAAGGAATGGTTTGCTGGCTCATAATACAGAGCCCTAATGTACTCCTGCACTAATAGTCGGTGGCTGCAAGATGGCTTCATTCTTTTTAATCAGATTGCATCTTTCTTCCAGGTACTATTACACTCATTTAGTGATTCTGAGAGGAAGTCCAGTAATATGCAGAATCCAAAAATGCACTGCATGGTCAATAGTATCAATTACTTTGGAGACGGACACAAAGAATGTTCTAATAATTTTCCATGATCTAACTGGTTATGAACACTCACTGTAATATCCAGTAGCTTTGTATCTGTGCCACTGTTAGTCCCAAAACCATACTGTGCATTTGTGCTAAGGATGCATGTGATTATATAATGAAGTAGTAGTGAATGGATACAGTTTTCTAGATGTTTTTGGTAGTATAGATAATACAGACACAAGACAATAATTCTTTAATGCATCTGATGTTTGTATTTTTATGCAGTGACAGAGTAAATACCTCTGCTCTGGGTACCAGGATCAAGACCATTTCTGTCTGGCCTGATATTTGGTGAGCAATAGCTATTACCTGGGTTTTTAAAAAACAATGTGTAGGTTGTCAATTGGAGCACACCGGGGATTTTTACTTACAAACGATGGATGCACTAAACATGACACGATGGTTTACAGTGTGAAAGCAGAACAATCAGACTGCTGAGAAGTCTAACAGTCATTCCTGTGACTAACTTCTAGGGTCTTTTATACTGTCTCACAAAAAATATTCTCCAAGCTGACTAGAAGTCCTAATGTCAAATGTGGAAAAATTAAAGGAATGGTGATTTGTACAAGACTAAATAACTTTCTATATCAATGCATAATTCTCTGTACTGTTAGAATGTGCATACTCTGCTTGTTCAAAACTGATCATTTGTTCCTAATGAGGGTGGCACAGTGCTAAACTGTCAATGTTTCTGCCTTTTGATTTTAGCTGAGGTGGCTTCTGTGTGGAGTCTGCAAATCCTCATTGTGTAGATGTGTGTTTTTGCCTAGTGCTTCCATTTCTTGCCTCATACCAGAGAGTCTACACTCACAATAGTGTGTACTCTAGAGTGTACACTCACATTACAGTGTCCTAGAATATGTACCTTGAATTTACATCAATGCCTTGTGTTTTTATATTATTTCTCTGTACCACCTGCATTTTCATAATTTATTTTATTGTAGCTATACTGCCTAATATGACTATGCTTCTTGTTAATATAAACTGTTCCAGTATTATGTAATGTTATACTAACTGCTTTTGTGGAGCTTTTCTCCCAGGACCTCCATTGAACACGGGTTCTTTTTGGCCCAGTGGACTTTCCCAGTAAACAAATGTCAATAAATAAATAAATTAATGTGCCCTAGACAAAGTGGTAAACCCTCCAACTGCCTACTTTAAGTGTGTGTGCACTGAGTCAGTGAGTGTGTGTGTAAGTGTCTGGTGATGGGGTTGTTCAAGACTAGTTTCATTGCCTTATGAACACTCAATCGAGGATAGGTTCCAGGTACCCTGCAATACTCATTTAGATTAAGCGGTCCATTTTAAAAAAATTAAATAGCCTTTTCGCTTGGTTCTAAGCTTCAGGAAAACATGATGAGGTAAAATTTTAATATGGAATATATGGATATGACGTTTTCACTGCAGGCTAAAGTAGAACAAAAGGAAAGGGAATCCATGTGACAAGAAGTTTGCATTCACCTCTGCATGAAGGGAAGGTGTGTAGTTTAAAGGGCATCTCACATGCAGTTTACTCGCAGAAGTGCTGGGGAACAGTAGATGTAGTTACCACTTGTGCAACTGTAATTTTCAGTAGAATTTCATCTTCTGAAACAGCAAACTAAGATTCTAAAGAATGACATGGTTTGTGAAAGAAAAAGGCATAGTGGTGGTCTTGAATGTCATGAGGATTTGATGTTAGTTCCAAAGAATGTTTGAATGGCTTAGTCCTTTCTTGCATAGTAGAAATAAATACACGTTAAAATGTCAGTTCATTAAGGAAGAGTTAAGATATTATAAATAAAAAAAAATAAATAAAAAAATAAAAAATTATTACATACATAAACAATACTTAGTTAGCTTTACTGGTATGCTAGCATGCCAATGAGACATTCTATAGGAGAACCAAGCCTTGGCTTTTCAAATAAGCCATTCTAATAACTTTCGGTCTTCAAAGTCTACTGGTCCTCTGTCCATGTGTCTGTCTGGTCATTTGACTGCTATACTGTATCTTTATACTTCCATTGTCAATGTATGTTCACTTTGGTTTAGTTTCTGGACTTAGTCTGTCACAGCTTTTTTTACTGTCATACTTTTGAAGATAAAGTAAGAATATCTTCATCATGTGAAGTGGCAATCTGTCATGGAAATGGAATATCTTTATACCTCATTGCTTTCTCAAATTGAATCAGACTCTGGACTAGATACTCTTGTCTTAAAAAGATGTCATTTTTTTCTGTACGCCTGACCATGAAAGAGTGCACAGTAATAGTATAAGACAGGTTGTAACTGTTTACTGACAGTTGTAAAACTAAAACAGATTTGTCACTATGCTTCCTCATTAAAAGCATATTTCTACCCAATTTATAAAAATTATGAGGAAAAGGGATTTAACTAAAATATTCCTGTGATTTTTGCACTCGATATTATTTTTACATGGTTGTCCAACTTGAAATAACATTACACCACATAATATGGTTATCAAGTAGCAGACACCTCTGTTTGCTTGTGTGACCATGTCATGTCGGAAGCAACAGTGATGAAATGTTTGAAGCCATTATTTCTCCTTCACTTTCCTACATAATGTCTAAGGTGAGATATTTACTCATTGCTATATTCACATGACCTCCCTAATCTGCACTCAGCCTGACCAGATCCATCTCTCCCTTCCATTTTTCTGCAATGTATCTTAAAGGTCTTTTTTCTTACTTTGTGATCCAGTCCCCCATCTCTTTATTAACTTCTTTGTTGTCCTAAACTTATTTGTTGCATTTTTACTTGTCTCTCTTATGCATTACATCCTCCACATTCGTATGTCCTCCCTTCTATTCCTTGTATACTCAGACTTTTGTTCTTGTCCCTTACTTGACCTTCCTTTGTAGACACATTAGCATATCCCCTCTTCCTTTTATCACTTTTTCGTATGTTTCCTCGTTGATCTGAGTACTCCTTCCCTTACCCATTTTTATACTTTGTTTTTCTATATGTGTTTTGCATCTCTGTGTGTTGATCATCAAACCTTCCCCATTCAGACTTCATTCCATTCATTCCCTTGTGGTAGGATCGCCTTCAAATCCACTAGGGAAACAGCTTTCTGGGGGTGGGGAGTCATTTAGGCAATCATGAGGGCTGTATGTGCCCTTGAAGGCAACCTGGTAATGAGAACATAGTTAACAAATTAGTTTAACCCATCCTCTGGACAGGGGTGTGTGCAAATAACATCACTGTGGGAGCCACAATGCCTTCCCCTGTGGAACTACATGATATGATGCTCTTGCTCTGGACAATGGTATACCACATGTTCATCCCCAGGGCATGGACTCCCCCTACCGTCAAAGAAATGCCACAGCTGACAACCAGTTCTGTCCCTCCCATCCAGTATGGGCACTTCCACCCTGCCAACTCTGTCAAGCATTTGAGAAGCTAATTGAACTTGGCTCAGCTGGGTGGTGGTCAGTCTTTATCTCTCTATACTACCAGAGCTGGCATTACCAATTCCCATATTGTGTTTACTCTGGTTTCCTTCTGAAATGTCAGCTGTCGAAATATCGAGTACCAACAAGCTGAACAAAAAGACCAAAACCAAAGGAGAAAAATGAATTTTAAAAATCACTCTGCTCTTAAAAATTTATTTTTGAAGGGGGCCAAGCCTCTCTCACCCCAGCATGTGAGGGGTAAGCCCCCACAACCCCTGAACTTATATATACTAACTCTGAGATTGCCATAACTTGGAGAAAAGGGAATATTTTGAGAAATGGCATCTCAGGCTTAGTAAGTCCGATCTTTCTGCCATTCAGTCTCCATTTTTCAGGACTTACTCTAGCGGCCCCAACATTTCAAATAGTTACCATTTACCCCACACCCATGTTTGATTCAAATCCCTTATCTCTCACTTGGCCATTTACCCTAGCTCAGCATAATCCATCTCCTTTAAAGTGCTATACGTCTTTCACTGTCCTTGGCATCTTGTCCTCCCCACTCACTGCCAGTCAAGCAGTGACATGATCAGCAGTGGTTAACCATGTATTCACTAACTATTCCTGACCTAGCTAACTTGGTTGGGACTACATCAAAAATTCTGTTAATTCTAGTACAGTCTGGCATCATCTGGCTGAAGCTATCAGTCCAAAGCCTCACTCAGCTCCCCCATTCCTTCTCTGTATTAGTACACAGTATCTCCCAATCTTTCATTTATGGCAGTTTTAGATCCTCATGCATCCTACCCTCATATTTCACTTATACCACTCCTTTATTCTCTCTCCCATTACTCATCATCCTCCCTTAAAGCATCAAAAGGATGATGCACTTTAATTCAGCCAGAGATCTCCACATTCTCTACCTTAATTTTAAGGGTGCATTGCCTAAGCTCAGACACTCACCACCTTCTTGCCACCTTCATGTAATGACATTCCTTCTCATCTTTCTTAGTTTCTTCTCTAAACACAAATTGAAGTCCTTTTCGTATGTAGGGTGACACTTCCCTCTCTGTCATTCTTCATTTCCCCCTCCCTCCTGTTAACTCTACCTGTATCTTAATCTTATAGTTCAGTTTCCAAAACTGTAACGTTATCCTTAAACTACTTTTGAATGTAGTGCATAAAACAGTTTTGAGTTCTAACTCATTATATATAACTTGTTTTTTAATTATTATAGAATAACTGTTTTTTTTTAGTACTATAAAGAGAACCTCAGCATTATATAAATTTAACAAACCCTATCATATAACCACTTCCACCTGGGTTCTATAATGCAGAGGGATAGAACTCTGGCCATGACCTAGACTACCCAAGTTACATTAGAGACTTGGCACTGCAAGAGCTGGGTTGGGAGGCAAAAGAGGCATGGATCTTTGCCTGTGTGCCCACCCAAGGAAGAGATCCCAGTGGATAATGCAGGGCATATGCGAGAGAATGCATGCTTCCATTTGGGTAGCAGTGATGGTCCCTGAAATGATGCAGGTGCCTATGTCTCTAGCAGAGTAACAGGGGTAGGGACATAAAAGAAAAATATCATCACGGCTGGAAAAATATCATCATGGCTGCCTCATGCACAATTGTGCAACAGATCACACTCACTAAACTGCAGCAGGAAGGGGCTCTACTGACTATTGTTCCTGGGGAAATGAAGAACCGTGACTGTGGCTAGATCACTGTCAGGCCTGGATCAGAACAAAAGTAGTCAGAGGAAAAATATCACTACTACTTCTATGCCAGTAAGGGTCAGTTACTTTTCAATCATCCAACAAATGTCTTTTTTTCTACCTTTGTAACATTTCTGAGCATTGTAATTGTGCACTGTAATTGGCCACTGCAAGGTGTAATTAAAAAGTAACACAGACATGACACAAACTACATGTTAGAAAAATGTTTACAGCTATTGACCAATTTAAATGCATTTCAAGGAAAAGACAGCCAACAATATACTAAAAACTTAAATTAAGAGATTGACATTTGTTAATGCACGGTATGTTCTCCATGGTATTTTTCAAGGTAAACATGAGATTGCGCAATGAATCTGAATGCTGAAAATATTAGTGTTTAATGAAGGCAGTCTTATGAATTGAGGTAAAAGGGCAATTTTCTTGAATATATTTTATTCTTTCAAGGACACTGCAGCAGGAAGCAGGAAATATATTTGAACTGTTCTGAAACATGCCTCAAGATGCCAACACCTAGACACTATCAACACTAATATGCTTATAATTCCTCAAGTAGTCATTTTCTGATATATTTAAGGGCAGTAAATGGTAAATAACTGCTAGATATTCTTCATCTAACACAGAGATAAAGATATCCTCTGTACACACATTGCAATCCCAAACACTTTATTTAACTATGTATTACAATTCTGCTCTATGCTATGCAGGTTTTTTTATCTGTTTGTAACACCGTGAAGAGTATGAAGTGTACTAAAGGAACAGTTCAACATCCTCTGCATTAGTAAGGACTACAAGCCTTCCTATACTAAATGGTGAATAAACTAATAAATTCAAATTCATCAGCAATGCTTCTTCATGTCTCTTCTCTCAAAACTAATGGAAAATAATGTAATGTTCTCTACCAATGACCTACCCTGTTTGCTCACAATCTCTTAATTCAGGATTTGTCTGCAATATCATATGCCTTAAGAGTTGAACATGCTGTTCACTGATTAGTCTTCCTAGTCTTCCTATCCAGGTCTGCATCCATCATCCCTCGTGTAGTAACAAAACTCCTTCCTTGTTAGCAGTAACATACTCCTTTTTACATATTACAATTCCAGACCGCTAAAATGAAATATACTTCATGAAGGGCTGATTTATGGTGTAACTACCAGTTTTCTGTTTCCTGGGTTCAATAGCAACATTAATTTTGCCTCTTTATATTTTGACTCTTTCTCTCACGTGCACTGGCTTATGAGATATTACAGTAGCATTTCTTTCCAGTGTGATTTCTAGGGATGATTGATATTTATGCTGAGCCCATGCTGGCATTAACAGCCCACTGTTACTGTGTTGGAGGGTTGGGCCTGATTGAAAATATTTATGACAGACCTCTGTAGATTATAGAAACACTACTGTTTATTGTGTGCACTTTTGGTGAATCTTACAATTTTACATTTATGATGTCTCTTCTTCATGTTGTTGACATCCCAGTGTATTATAGCTTACTTTGTTACAGCTGATGTTCATGAATGTAAGGTCAAGTAACTCAGAGAAAAGGGAAAAGAAAAGTGTGTGTGCGTTAGTGTGTTTGTGTGTGTGTGTGTTTTCCTTCTATATCATAGGTCCATAGGTGTTTACTACGCTAACAACCACAGGGGACTTTTTAAGCCTAGCCATGCATACCAAATCTCTGACAAGTTCTGGTATCTTTGATAAGTGTAAGCAGAGGCTTCGGAGGTGAAATATTTACAAGCAGGGTCCTTGAAGATGAACCATTTACAGACTGCCTACAGGCAAGGTTTAAGTCTTTAGAATGGGTAACCATGCTGCTGTTTGCTCTGCAGGTATGCATCAGAGTGGGTTATGACAATACCTTGTATGCCAGGCATAGATCTCCCCTCAGCAACGTGAAGGAGACAGACTATAGGGACAGGGCCTTGACACAGTCTGCAAAGGACATGTCAGTTACATCCTGTATTCTTTTAGTAAGGAACCTCTGTGGGCATTCCAATTGTTGGATATGCCTGGTTAGGTATATACCAAAAGGGGCATTGTACTCAGTGACAGGTCTGATGAATGCTGATTACAGTGGAATAATGACTTCCTTGGACATAGATGCTATACATTTGTTTATAGGTTGCACAACATAGAATGATTTCTTCACTCCTGTAGACACATGATGGTCAAAGGCTACATTACTGTCTATATGTGCACCCAAACTGTTAACTCTTAGGGTATGTTGTCAATATCATAGTTACCAAGGGTAGATGACTTCCCAAAGGATGCTGTTATGCATTTCTTTGCATTTTGTTTTAGTCCATGGATCTGACACCAGTTGTTTGTTTATATCAGCCCTTCCTGGAGAACATTTGTGTTGGTGGGATTTTCAATGACAGCTCCTAATTTGCAATCATCAGCAAATTTATTCAGCCAGAGGTCAATGACATTAGCTTTGACTTCAGAGAAGTAAATGTCAAAAAGGAGTGGTCCAAGGACTGATAATTGAGGGACAACATTTGTGACCGATCTCTTTGTAGAGGTGGACTCCCTAGTTTTAACTTCCTGGGTCTTGTCTGTGAGCCAGCTGGCTATCCACCAGGTGAGGTAAAGGTTTGTACCTAACCTCTTAAGTTTTACAACAATATACAACAATACCCGAGTAGGGTATTGTGTCAAATGCCTTGGCCAGGTCAAGGGAAGCAGTGTGAACCATTTTTCCCTCATCCATTGCTTTGGTGACCTTCTCAAAGAAGTCCACTAGGTTAAGTAGGCATGATCTGCCCTTGATGAAACCAAACTGGTTTGGATCCAGTGTGTAGAGCCTTGCTATGTCATTACTGTTCATTTCCATGATAATTCTTTCAATAGCTTTACATATGAGCCTAGTGAGACTTATGGGTCTGTAGTTTCCAGGGTCTGTAGATGGCCCATTTTTGTGGAGAGGGATGACTGTTGCTGTTCCCAATTCATGAGGCACAAAGCTTGTTTGGAGGCTACAGTTAAATAGGTCATGTTTCATGCTATTTAGAGTGCATCCTAGGATATTGTCCAGGCCCAGTGATGCAGTGTGGCCTTAGAGAGAGGATTAAGGGCCTGTTCCCTAGTGATAGCAGGGGGAATTATATTTGATAATATTTCCTGAGGGAAGGTTGAGGGGGACAGAGGGTTAAAGTTGGAACTGAATTTGTCAGCCAGTAGGTTTGCTATATTATCTGGCTCAGTGTAGGCAGTTCCATTTACAATGAGCTCGGCACACAACCGTGTATTGCCTTTGAGGTTGCTGATTAAAGAATGTCAGGATTTTCCTATGCCTGGGAGGCCAAATTTACCTCAAATTTCACTTTATTAGACTTTATTTGTCCTCTGAGTTGTTTGTTTAGTTTGATGAGAGTGCTTTTATCCTGCTGGGTGCTGCAAGTCCTAATTTTTGCCATAATTTTCTTCATTCTATTATACAGCCTATTGATGTTGTGGTTCCAGCAGGGTGGCTTGTTTTTTGAGTTCGTTCTCTACTACTTCCTGGTGGATGCAGATGCATCTATGCAACTATCAACATGCTTGTATAGGGCTTCTGTGAGCAGTTCTTCATAGGCAGCAGTGTTCTCAGGGTTTATGAGGGCTGGAAATTTTGCTAGGCTATCCTTTAATAGTAGGAAATTAGCCTTAGAGTAGTTCCTGAATATTCCATGATTAGCTGGGTTCCAGGTTTTATTTTTACTTCAAAGAAGACCATTTTGTGGCCTGACCTTACCAGAAAAGACATTACACTAGGGGGTGTGCAGCACTCTCCCATATCAGTAAGAAAGAGAACAGATCCAATATGGTTGCAACCAGGTTGGTGTATTGACAACCTGGTCCAGGAAGTTTGTGTTTATAAAATCCAGAAATCTCTGTGTCTGTATGCTTAGTGTCGTACAAGATTACCAGTTAATAGTGGAGCAGTAACACCTTTAAATTTTCTTGGTTTTCATTTGCTATGATGGAAGTACTTCCAGTTTGGCATTGTCTAAAAATAAGGCACTATGAGGGAAGACAATGTTTTAACTAATATTCAAAAGTCTAGAGGGGAGACTTGTAGATCACCCTGGCAAAGCAGAGTGTTCTGTTGACCATTTCCTTTCATGCTGACAGATACTTCACCCCTTAGAGTGACACCAGAAATTGAAACAATTATTAAAGTCAGTCATCTTCTGTTCATATTGTGGCATCATCTTTGGAGAAGCTAAAATGCTGCTCAATGCTAGGCTCATAGCACTCCCAAGAGTTATTTTAGAAGTAAGGACTCTTCATATTTCATTAATTTCTCTTATTTATTCTATGAAGTTAGGGTGTATATTTAGTAGTTTACTCTTCCCTAGTATATGTATCCTGTACACAAACATGACACACAATATATTGTATTTCAAACAGTTTAGTAACATCTAGATGTAAGTTTAATTATTTAATTATTTTATTGTATCAAATTTTATTATATCAAATTTTATTATATATTTAACTTTTAATGTTATACATATATTACAGTATATTTTGGTATAACATTTTATTCTAACATTATTTATATGTATGTGTATTGAGATTTATTTATATATTTATTGAATGTAGCATTTCAATATACAATTCTAGTTTTTTGTATTTCAGCTATTTAAGCTATTTTACAGAATGAATTGATTAATTGATTTTTTGGCGCCAAATGAAGGTATAAAATGCTAGTTAATTATTATAATCAAAGGTTCTGAGGAAGTCTGGTATGGACAGATGATAGCGCTTAATCTGTATGTTTCTGAAGTATCACTATCTGTACTCTGTGTGGAAATTTTCGTCTTCGTGTTGTGTATTAAACAGTGGTTTCCAGTGACTACACTATTTGTGGATTATTCCTGTTGCTCCACTTGCAGTTCTGTTCGAGCTTGAAGTTACAGTGATCGGCTGGTTTTATTTTGGGGTGTTTTGACCACTTTTGTTTTTTCTGTACCCCTTAGAGTGACACCAGAAATTAAAACAATTATTAAAGTCAGTCATCTTCTGTTCATATTGTGGCATCATCTTTGGAGAAGCTAAAATGCTGCTCAATGCTAGGCTCATAGCACTCCCAAGAGTTCCATGATGTCTCTCTTCATATAGTCTAATGAGGTACATCTCGATTAATTTACACCCACATGGTGTGTGTGTGTGTGTGTGTGTGTGTGTGTGTGTGTGTGTGTGTGTATATATATATATACACACACACACACACACGATATTTCATAGGTATGTACTAGGCTAGCTGCACTTGTAAGGTATTTAAGTCTAGCCAGCTTCCCTTCAAAGATGAGAATCAAACCTTCTACCTCAGTTTGTGCAACCTTGGAGAAAATGTATGGTGACGTGAGGAGTGTAAACCCACAGCTCTGACATCGGGACTGCATCAATGTGCAGCTCCTCCTGTAGAAACAATTGTACTGTCATGTTTTTAAGTATGATTACTTGGGATTATGATTTAGATAGATTCATTTACAATGGTCTGGATCTCAGCTATAGGAAACACTGTATCATATTATAGACTTGACTGTAAAGGTAATTTGTTCTCATCACAAATGGACAGAATCTGAAAGATCATAACAATACAGAACAGACTTACTCCTGAAATATAAACAGCTGCTTTATGTGAAATGATTGAGAATGCATAATGAAGCTGACGTTTGCCTTATGGACCTGGCATAAATTAACTGAAGGAATCGTGTAGGCTGCAATGCCACACACTCTCAGCACCACATCCTTACACTGTTAGCAAGAGTCACTGCTGATAGGGATAGACATGATGGAACAATTTAATCAGATTCTGAAACATGTAAGCCAAATGACCCTCATTAATAATCTGTGGTGTCTTACTAAAGGTATGGGTACTCCAAGTTCTGTAATGCAGGCTCACAGAGTACATTGAGGGTGCACAAGAGCATGAGGAAGGTACAACAGTATGCAAAAATGCTGAAAGGAAGCACTGTTGTGTATGAATTGCACAGCATCTCTCAGGTGTATAGTGTACAAACTAACATAATAGAAGCAAGTGTCTCCACCCTAATGAAGAAATGTGTCTTGTAAGAAACTACAAGACAAAGTAGAAGAGAGTTGTGAAGGAGATTTAAGCATTGCCATCTTCATGTGTTCCTTACTGTCCTGAATAAGTGTTATGTTGTGCACATCTACACAACTCTGTACAAATACAGATATGTGGCTATTTTAATGATTATTGTGTTGTTAATAAGGATCACCAAGTCATATGACTTATTGAAGGTGGCAGCCATTATTACTGTTACTTTGATTTATAATTCTCTGAAAATGAACTTTCACTTTCATGAGATAAAAATTGGGAATTATTTCCGACTCAAATGAAAATTTCTTGTAATTACCATTATAATTTTATATTCATCTACAAGACTCAGTAAGAGCAAACTGATAGTATTATAAATAGTGAACATAAGGAGAACAACAACTTTTAGAAAAACCTGCTCTGACCTAAAATACAAGATTTAAAAAAAAATCTTTATTTTCCTGTATACACAGACATACATTCCCACATATCTATCTATCTATCTATCTATCTATCTATCTATCTATCTATCTATCTACATGCACACATACATACAGAGATGTATATATCTGTATATGCATACAGATACACAAACACACACACAAATCTATTTTTGAACTAATGACCTTCTGACAAGCATACCCCTCCTTTCTAACCCTCTTTTATGTTGTACCAAATAAGTATTTTCCCACATGGGGTATATTGTATAACATAACCGGATTTTTAGCCATGTTTTCCTATTGTACTCATGTCATGGATCAGTGTCTCCATTGAACATCTTGTAGCCTGGTGTGGGAAATACGGCTAGTTATGAAGGCCTGTATGCTTACTCATTTGTACATAATACATTATACATTAAAGCCTTCTTTTGGAACTGTGAATATCTTTAAATGTATTACATTTACAACAGCACCTTGCCCCTAAAGTAAGTTGTTTTGTCATCTGTGCAATTTTCTTTCTTTCCTGTGTGTGTGTTTTTTTTTTTATTTAAAATGAATTCAAGTTCAGTATGCTTTCTTTGGTTATCTTACTACAGTTGAATAATTTCTGCTCACAAATTTAAACAGATTAACTTTTTTCCTACTGCAGTCTGGGTAAAACATTGTAAAATTTATTTAAAGAAAATACCATGAAATATATTCATTCCGAAGTAACAGTTTATACTTCTGTCTGTTTTGATGAACTGGATAAGTTGCTACAATAAAATACTTATTATGATATTTGTCAAAATTATTTCATTCACATTTTAACATATTCTTCAGGTTTAATCTTGATCTGTTTTAAAAACCAGTAAGACACTAACCAGTGTGCTTTTAAACTTACACAGCAATCCAAACAGAAATAAGTGCAAATATACATTCTGGGCTTCACTAATATCGCAAGGATTTTTTGTGTGTGTGCATGCATGTGTGTGTGTGTGTGTGTGTGTGTGTGTGTGTGTGTGTGTGTGTGTGTGTGTGTGTGTGTGTGTGTGTGTGTGCATGTGTGTGTGTGTGTGTGTGTGTGTGTGTGTGTGTGTGTGTGTGTGTGTGTGTGCATGTGCATCCATGTGTGTTTGGTGTGTGTGTGTGTGTGTGTGTGTGTGTGTGTGTGTGTAATACATACTGTGTAACAAAAACAAGGAAAGTTACCTAAAGCAGCTTTAATTTGGATTTAACCAGCATTACAGCTAAACATATTATTAATGAATGATATATCTTGCTAGATACTGTCATGTTGCTTTACCAGCAGAAGACTTAATGAATGTATGTTAAGTGGTAAACTTCAAAATGTATAAAATCAGACAATGCAACAGAAAATAATCCATTAGTACATTGAACTCATCTGACACTTGAACTTTCTGATCTGATATGCTAATTCAGCATTTACACTTTATAAATGACTCAGCAGAGCTTGAATTTTAAATGTTTAATATATTCTGTGAATTCACTTTTTAATATATTCTGTGAATTCACTTGTTTAAACAGTTAGAGAGTTACTCCATCTAAATATCATTTTTTGTAACAAAATAACTTTTTTGCTTTTTAATGCAAGTTAACTATTACTACATAAAAATAAAATACAACTTGGGATTATTAACAATCTATAATTCCTTCATGTAAATGCTCATCGTCATTGCAACAAAGCATATAAAAGAGAGTCTTCTTCACAAACAGAAAGTTGATTTTTTTGTGCCGGCTAAAACATCTATTGCTGACTGGGAAACCTTCATAATTGTTTAAAGACGATTTTGCTAGATGAAAACTCTATCCTTATATATTCAAAGACAAGCTCAATGTCCTATTTATTCCCACTGGCCACAGTTGCATCACTATCATTAAGTCTGTCCAGGGAATATATATTTTTTTTTTTTGGGGGGGGGGGCTGTCTTCACAATAAAAAGTTTCTTATAGACAATTTTTATCAAGGCAGGCTTCTACAGTTAGCTCCTCATCTACCACTCTGTCATTATTAAGTATTGATTTACCTTATACCCAAATGGGATGAAGATATCAGCTGCTATAGGCAACCACTCTTAAATATAGGGCATTTGACTTCAAAATACTACCCCAACATCTTTTGCTCAAAACAGTCACAAACCATCAAGATCCACTGTTTCTCCAAAGTCTTACATTACACAGACTGGGTGCCTGCCTCTGAAATTCACAGCATTCACAGCACCTTTTAGCATCGGTTCATAGGTTCATAGGCAGGTACTAGGCTATTGGCCCTAGTGCCTATATAAGCCTAACCAAAAAGGTACCCTGGCTTTCGCAACCAAAGAAAATTATTTTCCTATGCACCTGTCAAGAAGAGGCACAGAAGTGATCCCCAGGGTGAATTTCCAATTTCCCATCCAATCATCAAGATTTTTCAGTCTCAGTGAGGCCCTTTTATAGGATGTCCACATCATTAGGAGTTTCAATTTTGGCTCCTAGTTTGCAGTCATCTGCAAACTTAGATAGCCAAAGACCTTCTGTGTTAGCCTGTACTTTAGAGAAGTAGATACCAAACAGGAGAGGATCCAGGACTGAACTCTGTGGTACTCCACTTGTCACTGGTCTGAAGTCGGATTTGGAGTCTGCTACTTTCACAGTGTGGGTTCTGTTAGTAAGCCAGTTGGCAACCCATCTTGTGACATAGGGATTTATACCTAGTTTAGTGAGTTTATCTATAATTCCATAGTGGGGGTTGGTGTCGAAAGCCTTGGCGAGATATAGATAGGCTGTGCGAACCACCTTACCCTCATCTATGGCTTTGGTGACTGCTTCAAAGAAGTCTATCAGGTTTAGGAAACATGATCTGCCTTTTACAAACCCGAACTGTGTGGGGTCCAGAGATCGGAGATTACCAATGTCTTTGTTTATGTGTTCCATGATGATACATTCCATGGCCTTGCAGACCAGGCTCATCAGGCTAATGGGGCGGTAGTTCCCGGGGTCTGTCGTGGCTCCCCCTTTGTGGACTGAGATAACCATCACAGTGTGCTATTCAATGGGCACAAAGCCTGAGGTGAGGCTATGATTGAACATGGTACTTAGGTGGGGTGCCAGTTCATTCTGTAGTTCATGTAGAATGCAGCCTGGGATGTTGTCAGGTTCCATGGATACTGTGTTCCTGGCTTTGGAGAGTGAGGTTTTTACCTGTGCAGCCGTGACTACAGGAACGTTGCATTCTTCTAGTATAGAGATGGGCCCTTTAGGGGGTGAGAGGGGGGTAAAGTTAGCACTGAACCTATCTGCCAGGATGTTGGCAATATCAGTTAATTCTGTATATTTAGTGCCATTGTGCTGTAACTCAGAGCAGATCTGAGTGTTGCCATTGAGATTCTTGACATAGCTATAGAATGCTTTGTGGTTGTCTATAGAATCAGTGGCGATTTTGTTTTCATAACTAGCTTTGGAGGATTTTATGAGGGATCTCAGCTTCTTACTGAGGCTGACCAGGGAGTTCCTCCAATTATGGGATTTTGCTCTTTTTTGCAACAGTTTCTTTCATCTGTTGTAGAGTTTGTTTATGGCAGAAGACCACCAGATTGGCTTCCTTTTTTGGAGGATAGCATCTTGGTTCTGTTAGGGATAGCATGATCCATGCACTTGTGTAAGTGCTTGTAAAGTGTATTTGTGTAGGATTCAGCAATCGAACCTCTATTGTCCATCTGCATGGGTGTCCTGAAGTTTGCCACTTCTGTCTTAAGAAGCGTGAAGTTGGATTTGGAGAGCATTGGAATTTATGAATTCCAGAAAACGTTGAGCAAAAGAGTTGGTACATGAGTAGTTTTCACAGTTGATGGTGGGGTAGTTGAAATCACCCATTATTATTGCTGACAAAATTTTCTAAAACTATTAAACAGCTATACTTCCTTAATTAAGCTTATGGTTAAAGGCAGCATTTACACTATTTTTATATATAACTCATTAAATATGCATGGAAGACTTATGGAATCCTGCAAATCATTTGGTACAAAAATGACATGTTCCTTCTAACCACAAGTTCATGAGGAGCTCCAGTGGAACCTGAACTGCTTTCGTCTTTATTTCTTGTAAAACTGGATAAAATAAAACTCTCTCTCTTGATAACACTTTCAGGTCTAGTGCAATCCTATTTTGCACAAATATAAATTCAACCATTCAAATAAACTTCTATCCATTCTCTCCCAAAGTGAAGAAATTCAGTGCTCAGTGTTTGCTGTGATGTATGAACAAACTCAAAGACTACATAGGAATTTGTGCTAGAGTGATACAAGCAATACAAACTATGTTCACATCAGCAGCCTAGCTGTGCCTTAAACTTAGACAATGTCGTTGCTTGTCTTTCTATAGGTGAAAGTGAATTCCTTATCTTGCCTGTCCAATAACTATAGCTTTTATTCTTAATGTTCGACTTAGCAACAGGTAAGTTGATAAAGGAATCGTTATTCCTTGTATTCTGAACATGTGATATGAAATAAACACCAATGACGCATCATTAATTAATCGGAATTACCTCTCTCCTAAGTACAGAATATGAATTCACTGCTTTTCCCATTTCCTTATAACGAAAGTGTTGTGCCCAAGTAAAGTTATCTGTCTTGTGTATGTTTTTTTTTGTCTTCTAAGTTTTTCTTCATGCTGACTGCATCCAGTACACTGTCAGTGCTAATTGACAAATGTTTCACATGCTCAGAGTACACAATAAAATGTTGAAAGATGCACTTAAAATGGGTATTGAGCACACGATGAAGGACTCAGTCTTTGTGACTAGCAGATGTACAATAGCAGACCTGTACTCATCTCATAACAAACATATACTGGAGTTGTTTTAATATCCCATACACAGGGTGACTCAAACAGGTCCGCCACTAGCTATAACAAAATGCCTAGGTTTGCTTCCCCAGTCTTTAAGGGACTCCTACGATTGTATTGTCCTTATCAAATTTAAGTGGTTTCCTTATCAAGTCTTAAGCCAACCTTATTTTCTCATCCATTATGCCCTGCAACTCTGATTTGCAAATGTATTCATCTAATATAAAGTCCACACACACATGAACTTAGATCCTCAGAAAAAAATCCTTCTTCATGTAAGCCATTCTAGCTACAAATTTGTAAAAGAGCTTTCCACATTCATACCTTTTTATGGAATTCACCCCCCCCTCCAATGAGTCATTAACTCAAAACTAAGACTAAAAATAGAGTTAAAAGCACATCTATTCAGACTAAGCCACCAAAAACTTTGAAGACAGCATTATTATAAACTTGAATTGAACAGCTTGCTCTGAGTTTCTCCTCTAATTCTAAGCGTGCCTTTTACGTACAAAAATGTACAAGATATGAACATGGTTGTAGATGGTATCAATTTGGGGTCCTTGCTGAAATGTCAGGACCAACAATGCAAGTTCGAAAATGCCAAAAATTATCAAAAATACAAGAGAATAGTGACTATCTTACACTGCGGTTCTCCATTTTCTGCAAACTCTCCTGAACTTACGAAGGCCAACTACAATATTGCCATACTTTAGAGTAAAGGGAATATTCTGAGAAATATCAGTCTCAGACTTACTACATGTAAGTTCAGATTTTCTGTCAATAAGTATCCACAATGTGGGACTCAGCATTGCGAGTCCCAACATTTCAAATGGTTACCACCATATTTCCATGTTTTATTACCTAATGCACATGCAATAACAGGCACTGTTATGACTCTGTCATAGTCCATGTTGGTGTGAATGACTTGAGACATACCTCTCTGGACTATATGAAGAGACATGACTGAGCTCCCTGAATATGTGTCCCAGGCAGGTATGCCCCTAGCCTTAAGCAGCAACCTACCATCACCCAAAATTATGCCTCAATACAAACAGAAAATGCTTGACTTTAATAATTGGCTTAGTTTCTGGTGTCATTCCAAGGGGATCCAGTACCTGACAGCCTGGGAGGACATGACTGACAGATCACCATGCTTTACCAGAGATTGCATTCATCTGTCTCCCCTGGGAAAGGGCAAAGGCTCTTGCCACCCCCATAGTGCTATTTTTTAGGCAAAGTCATGAGCACAAAATTACCAACATGAAAAATTCTTCTAAACAAAATTTAAAGGTCATGCTGCTAAATGCTAGGAGTCTTAGAATGAAACTGCAAGTATTATTTGCCCTGGAGAATGCTGACATTTATGCAGTCACTGAAACTTTGTTCAAAGCTGTGAAAACCACCCCAGCCTTACCAGGTTACTCATCCTACCATACTTTCGGACCCAAAATGGAGGGCTGCAAAGCTAAAGGAGGTGGAGTTTCAATATTTATCAAAGACATACACACCTCCAGGCTGGTCAAATGGTATGACACACAGGAGACACTTCAAGTGCAGTTAACTGTTGACAAAACACCTATTCAAATCATAGCTAGCTACAGACCCCCAACCATGACTCAGGACACCCACTCCACCTATCTGCACTTACTTGAATCCATCAAGATTCAAGCCTCTGCCCTGATTCCGGGTGACTTTAACTACCCAACCATACAGTGGAAGACCTATTCTAGTCCAAACATGAATGCCCAGACATTTCTCGACTTAGTCAATGTCAATGCATTGGATCAGCTAGTTGACACCCGTATGAGAGGTGAAAATATCCTGAACCTGGTCCTAACCAACATGAGTAGCCACCATAGCACCCCTATAGTATCATCCTCCTTGGTAAGATCCGACCATAAAATGATCCCTTTTGAAGTCACCATCTCCCCTGACCCCTCCCCTTTGTCAGGGTCAAACAAAAAACCTTTTCCAAAGCTGACTACAATCTCCTCAGAGCAGACATAAGCAGCTTCACAGCCGCCTTCCCTTCAGTTGGAACAAGCACTAATGCCCAAGCCGACACCAAAAAATTGTATGAGCACCGACATAGCTGTATGGACTCAGCAATACCTGATAGGACCAAATCATCTTCCTCAAGAAAGAGTAAACCTGTCTGGTTGACAGCAGTAATAAACAAACTCTATAATAAAAGGAAAAAATTGGTGTTCAGGACCAAGAAGGAGAAGATGACAAGTTGGAAGCAATCTCTCCTTTATCTGAACAAGAAAATAAGGTCACTGGTGAAATCCTCTAAGGTTAACTTTGAGTCCAAATTGGTCACATCCACTAAGGACAATCAACAAGGCCTTCTTCACATACGTCTGCAATCTCAAAGGTAATACCCAAATCTGCTCTGAACTTGTGTTCAATAACACCTTATACACAAACGCCATACATATAGCCAACCTGCTAGCAGGCAGGTTCAGTGAAAACTACCCCCCCCCTGTCCCACCCATTAGTAAATCAGGACATCCCCCAGCACCAGGGAAAAGGTCTTCAATGCCCTCTCAAAGGCAAAAAACACAGTCTCCATGGGACCCGATAACAACCCTGGCATGCATGAGCTCTCAACTCCATAAGGCACCCTATTCAACCAAAGCCTGAACACCTGCTTCATCCCAGCTGAATGTAGGACAGCCACTGTCATCCCTCTACATAAAAGTGGAATGTCCACTGACCCAGGCAATTATAGGCCCATCAGCCTAACTAGCTCAATCTGCAAGGCCATGGAATGCATTATCATGAACCTTATAAACAAGGACATTGGCAACCTCCAAAAGCTTTACCCCACACGGTTTGGTTTTGTCAAAGGGAGATCATGCCTGTTAAACTTGCTCAACTTCTTTGAAACAGTCACCAAAGCCATGGACGAGGGGAAGATGGTGCATACCTCCTAACTTGACCTATCCCAAAGCGGTCAACATTATTCCCCACTTGGGCATAATAGATAAACTCTCCCGTATGTTACCAGATGGGAGGTTAACTGGCTCACTGATAGAACCTACTCAGTCAAAATAGGTGAAGCCACCTCTAGCAGTAGACCCATCATGAGCAGTGTACCACAAGGACTGGTCTTGGGGCCTCTACTGTTTGGGATATACTTTTCTGAGGTGCAATCCAAAACCAGTCATCTGTGGCTGACCAATTTTGCATATGACTGCAGGCTGGGTGCTGCCTTAAATTACCATAGTGATGTGAACATCCTCCAAGAAGGCCTTACGTAAACTAATGACTGGTGTCAGAAGCATGACCTCAAACTGAATGCCAAGGAATGCATCATTATCCCCTTTGGGGAAAATGGCATCCCCACTAATTATCACATTAATAACAATGTATTAAGCATGCAATCAGTCGTGAGGGACTTGGTCACCCAGGTTGATAGCAACCTGATTTTTGACCACCATGTTCCCTCCATTGTATGAAAGACTTTTTACATGGCCCACCTCATAAATAAGGGTATTTCATCCAGGAACAAGGAGGTCATAACATCCCTGTACTCTTACCTTATCAGACCCATTATCAAGTACAATGCCCCCTTTGGCATGTAACTTACCAAGCACATGCAGAGCTGGAAAGAGCACAGAGTTTCCTGAGCAGGAAAATCCAGGGTCTCAAAACCTATCCTATACAGATAGGCTAACAGCTCTGTCCCTTTGCTCAGTCTCATACAGACTGCTCAGAGGTGACCTGTGTTTGGCATACAAGGCCATCTCGGACCCAGGCTTCATGGAGTTGCTGCATATCCTTAAGTCAAACTCCACTCCCGCAACACACACATAAGGTCTCAACCTGGTCTGTGACATTAACAGAACTTGTTGGCGGGATGGATTTGCTTCCTAAAGCCTCCCCAATCTGTGGCATAGACTCCCTCTCCATGTCAAGCAGAGTACCTCTCTAGTCCTGTTTAAGATGAACCTAGATGACTGGATGGGAAAAAGAAAATACACCCCAGGGATCTCACCTGTGTCCCTGCTGGACAGGGGAAACAGGTGCTGACTTTGTGGGAACATGGACAAAATTCTTGGCTAGCCTTATAAGCCTCTGGGCCAACAGCCTAGCATCATCCTATGAACCTATGAATTAATGCACCTAACAGTATACATCTTGGATGTTGTTTATGTTGTTGTGCTTAGTTAAAATTAGTTTTTTCCTGCAAACTTGATTTCACTCACTGTAGGTCTTTGTGCCATTTTTTATTACAAGTTTGATTATAGTTATTGTAGATCTCTGTGCCATCATACTGGACTCATTCAGGTTTCTGAAGAAGAGCTCTCAAATTAATATAATATACCTGGTTAGCAATAATCAAATAAGGAAGGAAACAAACAAGGTAGACAGGTAGATAGATAAATAAATAAATAAAATATTATATGCATTGTATTTAAACTAGAAGTGACACTGTTGGCTTCCTGCATACTAGTTTTGCTTTCTGTGAAACAAGACATTATTTACTTCCATATTTAAAGCAGCAACTGTCAAGCTAGGCAAGCTAGTAGTTGCATTTAAGATATTGACACTCTTATGAAAAGAAAATAATATGGTCCCCGATACATGTTGTAGTCGTCTGTTATCTGCCAGTGAAGAGTCTTGCAATTAGGTGCAGACTGCTAAATCCCACTTTCACTTACTAATGATAAATTTCAAACCTGGGGAGAAGAAACTATAATGCCAAACCTAAGCAGAAGTAGGGACACTAGTTTCATTACTAAGGAATATATGTAGTGCTGCATAAACGTGAGCCCAAATTCTCATATACAAAGTGAGTACATATGTACATAGTTCTGAGTCTGCATTTCATATTGTCATTTGTCTATTAATTTAAATTATTCATTTGTGTGTGGGTGTGCAAATGTGAAGATGTTAATCTCTTATGGGAACAACCCAGTTCTCGGATTTAATCTATTTTATAGACTTGGATTTGACTAAATATATGCTAAAATCACTTATGAAAATGTCTTTCAGCGGTAATGGACTCTTATTTAGCTATATATATTTATTTCCAAACAGCTTTATTTAATCATCACTTGTGACATAGAGAAATTTATATGCATATAAAAGTAATCAAAGTATATATTAACACAACACACATACTTCACAGATATTGTTATATATCATATAACGTAAGCAATATTACATAAATTATTCAATTTGTGCCTTTTTTAAAAAGAAAAATCTTTATTAAACAATCACTTACTTCATAGGCAATCATAAATTTATATGAGGCCTTGTTGTGTCTAATAATGGTGTCTGCCAAAAAAGGAATTATTAGAAAATGGAAATAAAAATCTAAATCAACTACACTGGAAGTAGTGAATATAGTAACGGAGGTAAAACAACTGGAATTGGGATCTTTACAAAAGGGTACGAGCAAACTACTTGGGAATTGTGGGAACAATACATACAAAGGACCAATGGGGTTTAAAAGGCAGCAGGACTTAAATGAGCTATGTAATGTTTGAGTGTGAAAGATAGGATAGATTATAAGTGATGTATATGTTTGCAAATGGGAGTGTGTCAGAATGGTTTGTGATGTCAAATGTTTGCAACGAGGATATTGAGCAGGATTGGAGTTTCATGTCAGACTGTGAGTTGAAACATGTGGCCAGGAAGGCAGTAACCATGCAGGATGTAAACATTAGCACAAGCGTGCAGTCCTGTACTGACTCCTCATCTAGCATGCTGTATGAAGTGCTACCAGATATTAAATTCAGAAGATCACCTGAATCTTAGCCCAGAAACAGTTATTAAAAATGGATCAGAAACTAAAATGGCAATAGGCAACCTTAAATGGAACAACAGGCAGTAGTTGTGAGCCACACACAACAGATTGAAACTTGAAATATTTGGATAAGAATATAAAACTAAATCTGAATAATTTGGAAAACAAATCATATAGAAAAAATAAAATTAATAGGCTTACCAGAAACTGAAGAAGGATATGAACTAGTGACCTTCATTACCAATGAGCTTATAATCTTCTTTAACAGCCCTAGGTAATTGGAAATAGAACAAACACATTGAATTAATACAAAAATGGGAACAAATACATCAGACACTGTATGATAACATTTCTAAATTACTACTGCCGTCTAAAACAAGGCAAACAAGTGTGTTCCCTTACCTAGGAAATTCAAGGAATCAGATAAATAAGTGCAGCTATAGTTCTTTCTGCATCCTTGTTTCTCACCAAATGCTGTTTTGACTTGCTGATTGAAATGATCATATTTCTGGACATTTTAACTGTTAAATTACTGATTACTACCTCCACTAGGTCTCAGAACTCTAGTTCTAATGGTCCTCTTTCCAATCTGGATACAAAGAAGAAAAGTCATTTTTTCACTAGCATCCATGTTAAGACCATAGATAAGAGGTCAGTGCAACCAAAAACACTTGCAGGCTACTCATAGGGGAACAGCAACACTAAAGCAACCTGTCTTTACTTATCCTTCACCTCTATCCCTCAAAATAATATAAACCTAAGTTTGACAGGCTGAACAATCCTCAGATACAAAAGATCACATGGATGTTCACAGTCCTGAACCAGATTTGAAGAAACTGGAGCAGTGGGAAAGGAAACATGATTTAGAATTTAGAATTAATACAGTGATGTACAATGTACTATAAACACACTTCCAAACAATATAATTTGCTGAAGTTCACTATAACTCACCCCCAACTCTGAGGGATTGTCTCTTCATAACTGGTTTGTAAATAGTTAGTGGTTAAGACTTAACTTGTCATTTGCTTGCCACTGCTCAGCATCATTGCAGCTTTGCAAAGTTAAGGAAGTACTTACGTAGTGATAATCATCTGATATATAAGCAAACATCTGCTTGTTGTTCCAGAGCAGGGTGGATGATTTTGCAGTAAATGTTAATATTTGCATTTTACACTTGTTATTCATGTTATTTTATTGGAAGAGGTATGGTCTGAGTTAATATGGATTTAAGGGCTGGTTAGGCATAGTTTGACTGGTTAAAAAACACAAACTCAGAGAATGGAAATTGTGTATTAAGTAATATTTCATGAATAAATGCAAATATGAAACTTTTGTCATTAATTATGTCTGAGTATATGTATGTTGCATATTTTGATGGAGACTAGTAAACCATAACTACATACAATGAGATAAAACCCATTAAAAAAGCCAGGAGTGTAAGACAAGAAAAAAGTTTCTAGCTCTAACTACATTTCACAATTCAGCCCCAATCAGTGCCAGACATTGGGATGAGGGTGAGGGCATGAAATATGATGATGTATTTTTGTTTGTTTGTTTTTAAGTGCTATTTGCATGTAAAAATCACCATTGCTCACTAGCCTCCAGCAAAGTGCTCAATAAAACTGGAAATGAAATGCAGATGCTGTGTTCTGTTTCATCAATTTGCACATATCCTTTAAAAGGGCAATGCCACAGCTAATGCACATTTCCAGTTGTCTTACATTAAAGTCCCACTTAATTATTCACATACGGATGACCATGAAACTGCTGAGGTGTAATTTTATCAGCAGGACCATCTTCAGTTGTGTGATGTTCTATGTATTATAACATAAGCCACAAAAGGGTACCTCTGAAGGATTTAATGTTATGGCTGTTTCAACTTGTTTGTCTTGCATTTTAGACAAAAGGTAGCATAATTTTCATATGGTCATCATTCCCACTGCAGTAACCCTTAGGCTATATGGGTTGTTTCCCATCCTGGAAACAACAGCCACCCCACTCCAACACTCTAATTTCTGATGGGCTAATCCCACGGAGGAAAAGCAGCGGTCAGAGTAAAACCTTCTTCATTACTTTCTCGTTGTCCTGAGAAGCATTTCTCAGACTACTTGGGAGCAGCAACCAGCCTAGAGCTTTATTTCTTGGAATTAAGTTCCTGTTAGGGAATGTCTCCACTCAAAAATGATTGCCCTTTTAAGAAAATTAGCCAAACAGCAGAAACCTCCAAGGCAGAAATGCTCTCGACCACCACAACACAACACTAATCATGAGACACATAACTCTCCTAAACAGTGCGCCACTCAACCAAAGCCCCTAAGGAAAAACAATATGCCCAACACACTAGTCATAGGTGACTTGATAGTGAGGCACACTGATGTCGCACTCACTAGGTCGAATAAGGAGAAAGTAACAGTCAGCTGCCTGTCAGGTGCCAGTATCCACCACATAATGCACACAGTCAGGTCCCTCAACAACAGGTACAAATATGACTCTGTCATTGTACATGTGGGTGTGAATGATCTGAAAGGTACCTCCCTGGACTACATGAAAAGAGACATGGAGGAGCTCTTAGATTATTTAGCCCAGTCGGGTATGACCCTAGCCCTGAGCAGCCTCGCACCATCACCCAGAATGATACCTTAGTATAAGCAGAAAATGATTGATTTCAACAAGTGGCTAAGTTTCTGGTGCATTCTAAGGGGATCCAGTATCTGTCTGCCTGGGATGACATGATTAACTGACCTTGATGCTTTGCCAGAGATGGCCTGCATCTGTCACCCCTGGGCTTCAAGATACTGGCCAAGGCTCTTGCCACCCCAATAATGCCTTTTTTAGCTGGTGTTCCAAAGACCAAATCACCACCATAATAGCTACAAAAAATGCAATCTGAGAGTCATGCTGCTCAATGCTAGAAGTCTAAATCTCAAAAAGCACTCACTTGAAGCACTCCTTAAAATGGAGAACATTGACATTTGTGCTGTAACAGAGACCTGGTTCAAGGCATCAGAAAGCACCCCTGCACTACCAGAATATAACTCACTCCACACCTTTCAGCCCCAGAACTTGGACCAAAGCTCCAAAGGTGGTGATATTTCCATATTCATAAAGGATGTGCACACCTCCAGATTGGTAGCCCAACATAACGCATCAGAGATACTTCAGGTGCAGCTAACATTGGGTAAGACAGCGATTTAGGTCATAGCCTGCTATAGGTCCCCAACCATGACCCAAGACTCATACTTCACATTCCTAAGCACCCTGGAGAATACTAGGGTCCAACTTAACACTCTCATACTGGGCGACTTCAACTACCCCTCCATTAACTGGGAAAACTACTCATGTACCAATACACTTACCCAACATTTCCTGGAATTCATTAATTACAATGCCCTGGACCAACTTGTTCTTACGCCCACTAGAGGTAGCAACATCCTTGACCTGATCATTACTAACATGGGTGACCATTGCTCTATACCAATAGTAAACTCCTCCCTGCTTAGATCCAACCATAAACTAATCACCTTGGAAATCCACATCACCATAACCCTGCAAAAGTAACCACCATGAAAAAACGTCTCCAAAGCTAACTTTGGGCTCCTAAAATAGAGGTGGCTAACTTCACAGCACCCATGCAATTGGAGAACAGCTGCATGACCACTGAATCATACACTAATGCCCTGTATGAACACATATATAAATGCATGGATCTCGCCATACCCAATAGAACCAAGATGCTCTCCTCCAAAAAAAGGAATCCAATCTGGTGGCCACCTGCCATAAACAAACTCTACAACAGAAGGAGGAAATTGATGTGAAATAAGGTGAAGTCCCAAGACTGGCAAAAACTCCCTTATCAGCCTCAACAAAAAGTTGGGATCCCTCATAAAATCCTCTAAAGCTAGCTATGAAAACAGAATAGCAGCAGATAGTAAAGACAACCACAAGGCCTTCTATAGTCATGTAAATAATCTCCATGGCAATACCCAGATATGCTCGTAGCTGCTGCACAATGGCACCTCCTAAACTGAGCCAACAGATATTGACAATATACTGGCCAACATATTCAGTTCCAACTCCCCCCCCCCCAAGGACAAATCACAATACCAGTAGATTACCAGGCACCCAGTATTACTGCTGCACAGGTTAAAACAGCACTGTTCAAGCCCATGAATACAGTTTCTATGGGACCTGACAATATCCCTGGCTGTGTTCTACATGAACTACAGAGTGAATTGGCACCTCACCCATGTCCCCTGTTCAATCACAGCCTCACCTCCGGCTTTGTCCCTATTGAATGGCACACTGCTACAGTCATCCCTCTCCACAAAGGAGGAGTGACTACAGACCCTGGGAACTATCACCCCATTAGCCTGACAAGTCTGATATGCAAAGCTATGGAACACATTATCATGGACCTAATAAACAAGGATATAGGGAATCTGCCAACTCTGGATCCCACACAGTTTGGATTTTTGAAGGGTAGATCATACCTGCTCAACCTGTTTGACTTCTTTGACTCAGTCACCAGAGCTGTGGATGAAGGCAAGGTGGTTCATACAGCCTACCTTGATCTGGCCAAGGCCTTTGATACCATTCCCCATTCAGGAATCATAGAAAAACTCACTAAGCTAGGCCTCAACCCCTATATCACTAGGTGGGTTGCAAACTGGCTCACAGGTAGAAATCAGAGTGTGAATGTAGCTGACTCCAAGTCAGACTGCTGACCAGTCACGAGTGGAGTCCCACAGGATTCAGTCCTGGGTCCTCTCTTGCTTGATATCTACTCCTCTGAAGTCCATGCCAACACGAAGGGACTCTGGCTGACAAAGTTTGCAGACAATTGCAAGATGGGAGCCATAATTATCTCCCCAAGTGATGTTGACATCCTACAGAAAGGCCTCACTGAGACTGACTGGTGTCAGAACCATGGCCTTAAGCTCAATGCCAAAAAATGTGTCATCATCCCCTTTGGGAAAAAAACTGGTTCCCATGAATTACCACATTGATGGTAGTCCACTGAACACAGAAGGTGTCATGAGAGATCTGGGAACACAGGTTGACTGTAACCTCTCTTTTGACCACCACATTGCAACTATGGTCAGAAAGTCCTTCTATGTGGCACATCTCATTACTAAGGGTTTTGCATTCAGGAAGAAAGGGATCATTGTCTCCCTCTACTCTTCCCTCATTAGGCCAATCATTGAGTACAATGCCCCATTTGGCATGTACCTCACTAGACACCTGCAACAACTGGAGAGGCCGCAAAAGTACCTCACAAAGAGGATCCTGGGCCTTAAACACTTGTCCTATATGGACAAACTCAAAAAAAACTCCAGCTAGTCTCTGTCTCATGTCGCCTACTTAGAGGCGATCTCTGCTTAACTTATAAAGCCATATCTGACACAGGTCTGTTAGAAATGCTACATCTAAAGACATCCCAATCCCTCCACACTACACACTCCAGAGACCTCAACCTCTTTACCACAATCAACAGAACAAGCTGGAGGAACAGGTTCATAACCCAGAGACTGCCCATGCTATGGAATAGACTTCCCATACACATCAAGCGGAGTGCCTCACTGGCCCTCTTCAAGAGAAATCTTGATGAGTGGACGAGAAATAGAAAATTCACCCCAGGGATCACTCCAGTGACTCTACTCGACAAGAGGCACAGGGAACTAAGGTCGGGTGGCACGATGCCAGGGTAATCCTATGAGCTAGGCTTGTAAAGGCTCCAGGACCATTAGTCTAGTACACAGCTATGAACCTATGAATGTATTATTCTGGGTTTTTTTTTTGTTTTTTTTTTTTTTATGAAAAGTGGAATTTTCTATTTAACATACCCAGTATTGTTCACAAAATCAGAAGTTTCCTGTCAGGGATCGATAATTGGTATTTATTAGGCTTGGGGTTCATTTTGTGAAAAATTGTGTACTACTTGCATAAACTTTCAGTTTTGTAAGAAAAAAAAGTTTATAGTGGAATGGGCAGGAAATTGTCTCTCAGTTTAGACCCCTATTGAAATGTTGGCACTCAAAATGCTGAGTGCAGAAAGTTGAAAACAAAAATAGAAAACACGGAGAAGACCGAATCTCGAAAAACATTCTTCTCCTTAAAACTTCTTTTTTCAGGGTGGGGTTTCCCATATGGGGGTAAGCCACCCCCCCCCTGCACATTCAAAACATATATATACCAATTCCAATATTTCCTTACTTTTGGTGTTAAAGGGAACATTCTGAGAAATGGCATCTCCAACTTAATATGTAAGTCTGTACTTTCGGCCAGTCATTCTCTGCATTCCAGGACTCACTGTAGTGGGTCCCACAATTTCAAATGGTTACCCTGAGTTGAATGTTTATGCTTTCTTTATGATGACATACCTGCCATTTGGATATGGTCAGTGTGTGCGTGGGTGCTTATGAAGTACTGACAGGGAAATTTTGTCATATTTTCATTTTATACCCAAGGGGACTGTGGAAAGTGGTGTCAGTGTACGAGTGCTGCTTGTGAACACTCATTGACAAATTACCTTTTGACCAACTCACTCCAGCACTGCGTACTGCTTTTACTATGTCTTACCCAGTTTTAGCTGGAATACTTACTCTGGTTCTGATGTTTCTTCTCCCACTATACCTAGAAAGGAAAACTATCACTTACCAAGGAGCCCTTGTCATTGTCACAGACTTAGTCTATGCTCCATCTGATAGTGAGTGAATCTGCAGTGGCCACTGGATATTCCTCAGGCCACTCTCATTCCTCTCTAGTTTCTCTGTTGTAGTCCTTTTGTCCAGCATGAACCAGGGGTCAAATATGTCATTTGCATGTGTTCCAGTATTTATTATGGACATGAGTCGGGTTCTTGGAGACATTCTGGGAGATTCTTCTCTTGGGGAGGGGGCAGAATTTTGGATTGTGCAGATACTGTGTCAAGGGACACTGATCCTGCTACAGTGATGAGAATATTTGCTTAGATATATAACAAAAAGTTTGCAAATGAGGTAAATGCTGAAATCTTGGATTCGACTTTAGATAAGGAGGTATTATTTGGATCTCCTGTTATCCAGTTTCTCAAGTAATATGATGAAAATGGGAAATTCATTCTGGGAGTTTCTAAGATACTTTATTTCATGTACCCCAATACAAATCTTATAGGCCTCCCTCTTACACTGAAAAGTCACTTCTCTTCCACAAACAAAATGCAAGCAAGAGATGACTAAAGAGTAGCAACAATAAAAAAACATTTTTTTTTTCAAAAAAAGGGACAAAGTACAGAATGACAATGCTATCATTCCTTGCATGTCCCTCTCCTTTGGCCAGTATCTCTTCAAATCTGTCCCAAACCTGGCCCTAAACATTCTTCTTCTTTGGCAAAAGATTGTATTTTATGCCTGGATATTAAAAGTGGTGCAGGAGGGGTACAGATGAAACTGAATACAATACCTGACCAGGAACGACTACCAAACTTATTTGTGCTGCAGACACACTTAATTAGGTTGTTCATCAGTGCTTCAATTCATGGGTGGACACGGTGGTGCAGCGGTTAGTGTTGCCGCCTCACAGCAAGAAGTTCTCTGGTTCAATCCTCAGCTGGGGTGCCTTCTGTGCGGAGTCTGCATGTCCTCCCTGTGGTTGCGTGGGTTTCCTCCAGGTGCTCCGGTTTCCTCCCACATCCCAAATACATGCTGTAGGAGGATTGGATACTCTAAATTGGCCCTAGGTGTGTGTGTGTGTGTGTGTGTGTGTCTGTGTGTGCGTGCATGTGTGTGCCTTCCATGGAAGGTTGGGCACTGGGCTGGCAACTCAATACTGTAAAACTCCACTGCCAATCATGAGCGGATACGTGATCCGCTGTGGTGACCCCTAACTGGGAAAAGCTGAAAGAGGAAGAAGAAGAAGAAGATCGGTGCTGCAATTCAAACAATATAACATTAGAACAGACTTTTAAAAACACCATGGTTCAAGGACAGCTATGTGGCATGGCTTTAACACTCACTTAGCTCTCTGCTCATCACTGGGAATCTAATGTCCCATTTTGGAGAAACCTCTAGTCTCTGTGTAAATTGGAGTAAGACTGTCCTACTCCTGCTGGTGTCTATGAAATATATACGTAAGAATGATTACAGAACTAGACATTCAAATGTAATACAAATTTACTTACCTTAGAATATTAATGGCTCTACCAGTCACATGATGAGGTGTTCCCAGCTGCCAGTACAGTCACTGAGTCACTTGTTGTAAGATCTTAACACTGGCATCCCTAAGAAGTAAACTTTAAATAAAATCGTTCCTCAAAACTCTCAGAAGCACAGACAGCTATACCTTAATCCTTGGTCTTCTTGGGTTGCCACAGATGAAATGTCTTTTAGAAAAATTGTCACTGCTGATCAAAAACTTCTGCCAGCACAACTCTGGCAAATTGCCAAGTATTCACAATTCCATATAGAAAGTGAGTTTTGAATTGTCAAACTATTCAAAAACTGACATTTTAAGCATTAGGGGGAGAGAGTGTGTATGCAAGTGTTTGCAAGTTAAGGAAAGGGATAGTTTTAGTGGTATCTGTGTGAAGGCTGTGAAGTATGGGAGAGTTTCTGTGTTAGGATTAGAGTATGGGCTAAGTAAGGTGACAATTTTAGTAATTTGCATGTCTGATGGTGTATGTGCAGTGTGTGTATCTTCTGTAATGATGATGTTAAGTAAAGAGGTTTTGTTGAAGTAGTAGATAGGGTTGATGTTTGGGGCAGTGGCAAGCCTATGGTTGGGGAAAGCACACATTAGTAAGGTGGTATGTGGATGAAGTCTATCTACCTGTTTGTCTGTCTATCTATATATATCCATCTACACACAGACATCATCTTTTCTTACACTGCTTCAAATTCCAAGATGCAATGAAAAATACAGAAGATTAAGAAAAAAGGTAAATGTCAGAAACTTATATAATATAGATGATTTAAAAGCTTTTCTCTGCTTGGAGAATGTTGATATCTGTACAGTTACTGAAACAGTAAATTATTCAGAAACAAACTGTTGCTTCTTTAGCAGGAATTGTCAGGTGAGTGACAATGCACAGAGCAGAAGTAATTCAGAAACAAACACACGTAGTAGAACCTAAGAAATAAGAGAAATATTGTCATATGTAGTGCATGCAAATGACTACATAATGACGTGTAAATTAGTGTCACTAATTACTAGGATATCTGTCCTTATGGGCCATTTTAAGTCTAGCCAATTTCCCTCAAAGTGGAGAATCAAACCCTGCACTTTATGTCTGTAAAGTATACACCTTAACCGTTATGCCAATGAAAGTCACCCCATATGCAATTGAAAAGGTCAAACATGGCAACATAATGCAGAAATGTATAAAATATGCACAATGAGCCATGGCAGTCAGCTTATCTGTACATCATAATTTCTCACTGAGCAGGTGGGAGGCTTAGTCTAGATTGCTAGGAGTAGCTTCTGCATGAGTTAGTCAGCATGTCTTAGTGACCAGCTTGGAAGCCCTTTGCCCACAATGTTGCATGCCACTAGTGTCTGCATCATGGAAGACAATGTCAGTAACCAGCATGCCATAATCAACATGACCAGAACATAGTCAGCTACTGCAATGTGGAGAAAAGTGTCATATGGGAGCTAGAAGACTGGTGACATCCTCACACAGGATCAATGAGGATGTGAGGAATGTCTGTCTCTGGATAGAAGAAAGCTTGTGTAGCATTAGCCAATCTTGTTAAAAGACCCTTCAGTGTCCAACTGGGGATATGCTAGAAAATTTGCAAACTTCAGCCTCATGGATGGTACACCTGTTCCTATCAGGGGGTGAATATCTGATTTCCATGTTTAGCAAAAGAAAGAACCACAACTATGCAGGCATTTGGTGATATTGCCATTTATCCTGAGGTCCTGGGGATCACTGAACATACCCACATTACCATTAAGGCCCCACCTTCTCCACATGGTATCTGGTGGTTCAGTCAGGAGGTTTCTGCTCCAGGAACTGGTGGGTGGTGCCCAGTGTTCAGTACAATATAGAATGAGTATGTGTGCTGTATGAGCAGCTCCCAAGATTGTCACATCTAGCACACATGTAACCCATAACATGTTTCATGTAGTGGAATTTCCATAAGGTCATCTAGCTGCTATCTACACACAATTCCAGTGTTAGAGACCATGAGGGTCTGGTCCCAGAAAGACCAGTAGCAGATGACTCATAATGACACTCACTGTGGTGTGTTGCAGGTGATACCTCATATGTCTTGAAGCCCTGGTTGATGACCACCAACTACAACCTCCAGATAGTGGTGGAGGTGGCATACATCACTGCACTAACAAAGAAACAGAACACAGTCAAGCCAGTTAAGAGTGCTGAAGCCTTACTTCCACAGCCTGGATACATTTGCTGGTGCACCGAACTATACTCCAGACATATGCAGATGCAGCTAGATATTTGTAGTGTGCAACATACTCTTACAACATGCGTTGTTGTAAGTTCTTATTAAAGTGTACACCATCACACAGAACATTGCATCTGTGTCTTTTTCTGTTCTCTTTACCTTCTATTTTAAATATGCTGCTTTGTTTTTCTCCATTCATTTTAATTTTTCTGCAGAATACAAGTAGTGGTAAGACAGCAGCTAACATTCCCTACACTGGATACCATGTTGAACACTTGAGCCCAGCAGTCTGTAGGCCTGTCCACTGTGTAGGATGAAGGTCATCCTGGAAAGCAAATCGGAGGACTCACTTGTGGCTTCTTAATCTGCTTCTCCTATGGGCGGCATAAACTCCTCATTGAAGAAAGGAATTGTATGGCTGTCCTGGATCACCTAGTGCAAGGTTTGATGGCTGTTGAGTGCAGGAGGTAGACAGGTGGCTCGACCATACTGGTACCTGGGAGCATATTCTCATGTGACTGGTAGAGTCATGGAGTCACCTGGCCCCAAAAAGCAGGCCACCAGCATCATAGCCTATATAATATGTTACTCATGAAGGCTTCTTGTAGTGTGTTTTCCTCTAAAATGGCTAGGAAAGTTGTTATACACCTACCTATTACTTACTAAATATTTGCCTTTCTTATTTGTTACTCACACTCTCCTGTTTGATTCTCAGTCTTTCTTATCGCAAGTTGCCCACCCATTGTCTGTCTGTCTGTCTGCATATCTCCATTAATGTCTCCCTTTTGTGTCAGTAAATCGGTCAGTTTTTATCTGTTATATGTTTATATGTCTGCCTCTGTTGACAGCATTATATCCTGAGTCCTACTCATAAGTTGCATATGCTTCTAACCCTCACTACCTTTCTTCTTAAATTAATACAAACAGGGTACCTGTCCCAAGCAATAAATAGATAGATGGATAAACAGACAAACTAATAGATAAATCAATCAATAAATGCCTTCCTTTTCCCCCTCACATACCATTATTCATTTCCCTTTGTCATTCAGAGTTTTCCCGTTTTGCTCTTCCCCCTTTCTGGCTATCGTATCTCTCTCTTTCTTTACTATTTGCAATAAATAAAAAAGTGGCACCTTGCTGTATAGCTCTTGAATGTGATCTTAGCTGCACAGATATGTGTTTTTTCAAGAAATGTGTGAGTGTGAAGATGTGGTGCAGCAGGTAGTGTTGTTGCCTCATAAAAGAGGTTATTTGGTTCAGTTATCAGCTGGGGTGCCTTTTGCGGAGAATCTACATGTTCTTCCTGCGTATGTCTGGGATTTTTTTGGGGTGCTCCAGTTTCCTCTCTTGTACTAAAGACATGCAGTAGGTGGTGTGGACACTCAAAATTGGCCATTGATGTGAGTATGTGTGTATGTATGGTATGGAAGAACAGCCATTACAAAGCCATTCACCTGGCAGTGTAACATTGGGTCTAGGAGGTTTTTACTGTTGAAGTGACACCCAAACCCCATTTGCAAAAATGGAAAAGGGATTGTGGATGTATGGATGTAAACATGCATAGTATCAAACACTCATTCTGCATATTTATGGAGATGTACCACATGGCATCTGATAGTGTGACCTAATCTTTTGTGCAGTGACTACTGTATTCAGAAATGTGTGGTTTCATTGTGCAATACTGTTCCATGCATGTATGTACTCTGCCTGCATTTTCGCATGCCTAAACCTCAGTGGGCCACATTGTGCTATGTCTAATGTGATATTGGTCACAGCTCAACATGCTACAAGTTTTTTTTTTTTTTCTGAATGCCACTCATGGCTTAAAGATCCAAAAATGAATGCCACAGATTCCAGAGTACATCTCCTTCCATTGTTGAAGGTGTGGTGGCTTGATATTTTCAAAAGAACATCTAAAACTATCAAATTAACTCAGGAGAAGAAAACAGCCATTCTAAATATAAACAGTGCTACTGAATATAATATTACAGAAATGTATGGTATACCATCAGTGTCCCCTACACGACAAGCGGATTCCTTGACTAAGCTTCAGCAAGTCACAATCAAAGAAAATACAAACAAAAGGAAAGGGATTCCAGCTATATGAACACTAAATTTGTGAACTACACAACATAAGAAAATATGCCAAATAATGGATACGTTATTTAAAAGAGGTTAAAACAGGTAGTATAGAATGCAAATAGGAATGGAAATATCTCAGACATTGAAAATAACATGTTTCCATTTCCCAATCAGACCCTATGCATTATACCATCTGTAGTTAACATAGTTCATGACACCATTGTCTAACTTAAGTAAAGAATCAAACTAATTTATAAATAAGTCAGCCTTACTAGACTTTACCAGTAGAACTATGATGCATTACACGGCATCTTAATGAAAAAAGATTGGGATACTTGAGTACAGTGGTGAAGCTGGTATCACAGCTACATCTTTGAGGTATGGAGATTTTATCCAACTTTTGGATTTGTATTTGTATTCATACTAACTCAATAATATTTTGGCATTCTTCCATAAGATGCTGTTAAAAGAATCGAAAAGCACAGACAATGAAGTTGTTACAGTTACCAGACATTACTACCAGTCAACCCTGCAAGAGCTACCTCACTGAGCTTTGCTAATAGATTAAAATGTGCACTGCTATATTAACGAACTTTAAATGCAGTAAGTAAATGAAAATGTTTAGGAGACAGAGTTAGAAAGACATTATACCTAGTTAAGGTTCAACAAATCAACAATTAACTGTGAAGGCATGGGTAAAAAGGCTTTATTTAGAAGGGAAAAACACAGACAAATAACAGAATGCTAGGCAGTGCCAAGGAGGAAGAAAACAATAGAAATTGACTTCAAAATTGGCTACACTTCTGGTGTCATTCTAAGGGGATCCAGTATCTGTCTGCCTGGGATGACATGATTGACAAGCCACGATGCTTTGCCAGAGATAGCCTGCACCTGTCGCCCTTGGGATTCCGGATACTGGCTAAGGGTCTTGCCATCTCTATTGTGTCTTTTTCAGGCAAGGGTCAAATGACAAATTCACCACCGTAACAGGTACAACCAAACAAAATCTGAGGGTAATGCTACTCAATGCTAGAAGTCTAAACCTCAAAATGCATTCACTCGAGGCACTCCTTAAAATGGAGAATATCGACATCTGTGCAGTGACCTGGTTCAAGCTTCCAGAGAGCACCCTTGCATTACCAGGCTATAATTCATACCACACCTTTCGGCCACCTAACCTGGACCAAAACACTAAAGGCAGAGGTGTGTCCATATTCATTAAGGATATCCACACCACCAGGCTAGTTGCTCAGCATAATGCATCCGAGATTATCCAAGTGAAGCTAACTTTGGGCAAGACCGCAATCCAAATTGTAACTTGCTACAGATCCTCCACCATGCCCCAAGAGTCCCACTCCTCATTTCTTGATACACTTTTAAATATTAGGGTACAACCCAAGCCCCTAATAATGGGTGATTTCAACTACCCCACCATTAACTGGGAAAACTGCTCATGTACCAACTCTTTTGCTCAACTTTTTCTGGAATTCATAAATACCAACACATTGGCTCAACTTATCAACACCCCCATCAGGGGCAGCAATATTCTAGACCTGGTCATTACCAACATGGTGACTAGTGTTCCACACCAGTGGTCAATTCCTTGTTGGTCAGATCTGACCACAAGCTTATCAGCCTAGACAAACATACCTCCCCCATTAGGGAAACCACCATAAAAAATTTCTTCAAAGCCAACTTCACGCTTCTTAAGACAGAAGTGGCAAACTTCACAACACCCATGCAGACTGACAATAGAGGTATGACTGCTGAATCCTACACAAATGCACTTTATAAGCACTTACACGAGTGCATGGATCATGCTATCCGTAACAGAACCGAGATGCTATCCTCCAAAAAAAGGAAGACAATCTGGTGGTCCCCTGCCATAAACAAACTACAACAAAAGAAAGAAACTGTTGTAAAAAAGAGTAAAATCCCATGATTGGAGGAAGTCCCTGGTCAGCCTCATTAAGAAGCTGAGATCCCTCATAAAATCCTCCAAAACTAGTTACAAAAAAAACATCTCCACTGATTCTAAAGTCAACCACAAAGCATTCTATAGCTATGTCAAGAATCTCAATGGCAACACTCAGATCTGCTCTGAGTTACAGTACAATGGCACTAAATATACAGAACCAACTGATATTGCCAACATCCTGCTCGATAGGTTCAGTGCTAACTTTACCCCCCTCTCATGCCCTAAAGGGCCCATCTCTATACTGGAAGAATGCAAAGTTCCTGTAATCACAGCTGCACAGGTAAAAGCCACACTCTCCAAATCCAAGAACACAGCAACCATGGGACCTGACAACATCCCAGGCTGCATGCTACATGAACTACAGAATGAATTGTCACCCCACCTAAGCACCATGTTGAGTCATAGCCTCACCTCAGGCTTTGTGCCCACTGAATGGCACATAGCAACAGTTATCCCACTCCACAAAGGGGGGGGGCACCGCGGACCCCAGGAACTACCACCTCATTAGTCTAACAGGCCTGGTCTGCAAGGCCATGGAACGTATCATCATGAAACTTATAAACAAAGACATTGGTAATCTCCAAACTCTGGACCCTACCCAGTTCGGGTTTGTAAAAGGCAGATGTCTCCTAAACCTGATAGACTTCTTTGAAGCAGTCACCAAAGCCGTAGATGAGGTTAAGGTGGTTCAGACAGCCTATCTAGATCTTTCCAAGGCTCTGGAATTATAGATAAACTCACTAAACTAAGTATAAATCCCTATGTCAGAAGATGGGTTGCCAACTGGCTCACTGACAGAACCCACACTGTGAAAGTAGCAGACTCCAAATCCAACTTCAGACCAGTGTCAAGTGGAGTACCGCAGGGTTCAGTCCTGGGTCCTCTCCTGTTTGGTATCTACTTTTCTGAAGTACAGGCTAACACCGAAGGTCTTTGGCTAATGAACTTCACAGATGACTGCAAACTAGGAGCCATAATTGAAACTCCTAATGATGTGGACATCGTACAAAAGGGCTTCACTGAGCCTGGTGTCAAAGCCATGGCCTCAAGCTCAATGCTAAAAAGGGCATTTTCATCCCCTTTGGTAAAAAATCTGTACCCATGAGCTACCACATAGGTGGTAGTCTACTTAACACTGAAAGTGTTATAAGAGACCTTGGAACACAGGTGGACAGTAGTCTCTCCTTTGATAATTACATTGCCTCAGTAGTCAAGAAATCCTTCTACGTGGCACACCTCATTACAAAAGGTTTTTCATCCAGGAAAAAAGAGGTCATTATTCCCATCTACTCATCACTCATTAGACCCATTATAGAGTACAGTGCCCCTTTTGGTATGTACCTCACATGACATCTACGACAACTGGAAAGGCCACAGAAATGCCTCACAAAGAGGATTACTGTCCTCAAACAGATGCCCTACACAGACCGTCTCAAAAAACTCCAGCTTTACTCCGTCGCATATCGCCTACTCAGAGGCAATCTTTGCCTAACATACAAAACTATGTCAAACCCAGAGCTGTTGGACATGCTCCACTTAAAGAAATCCCAATCCCTCTGAGCTACACGCTCTAGGGACCTAAACCTTGTCACCACAATAAACAGAACATGCTGGAGGGATAGATTCATGTCCCAGAGACTTCCCATACTCTGGAACAAACTACCTATCTATATCAAACAAAGCTCCTCATTAGCACTCTTCAAGAAAAATCTTGATGATTGGATGAGAAATAGGAAATTGACCCCAGGGATCACCTCTGTGGCTCTGCTTGACAGGGGCACAGGAAAATAATTTTCTTGGGTGGCGAAAGTCAGGGTACCTTTTTGGCTAGGCTTGCATAGGCCCTAGGGCCAATAGCCTAGTACCTACCTATGAACCTACGGACATGTTTGAGTGTGGAGCTAACAGCAGGTACTTTCTGTCTGGGTGAGACGGAATGCTCCTGTAGTATAGTATAGAAGGTGTTTGCCAGGAAGCCATACTGGATAAAGATCTAAGCAGATATCTGGTAAAATGAAACAGATAATGAGATTACAAAGAGATGTAAGGAAAAACACAAAATGGTCTAGAAAGAAAACGCTTCATGCAAGTTCAAGTTTTTTGATAACATTTTAGTGAACTATTCTGAAGATGAAAAAGCCTCTCTAATAAATGACATAAGGGTCATGCAGGTTTAGCCAAAGTGAGTATCAGAGAATACTAAGAATAATCCTAAAGCTGCAGACTGAATAATCATAACACAGAGATCTAATGGAATTCTTCTGAAATAACACATGGTTCGAATCTTTAATCACTGCCAGACATTTAAACTGTTCTGTTACTGACTAACATCCAGCCATTTAACACATTATGTGTCATGCCACAATTAATATTTTTGCAATCTTACTTTTTGTTCTACTATTCAAAATACAACAGTCATAGTAATTAAAGCTACAACAAACTGATCTTATCAGAAGCCTATCAAATGCATGAATGTATAAATAAATTGTAAATCTATACATCACCATACCATCAGTGTAGTTTATGCCATAAATGCATCATGGCCTATACTGATACTAGTAACTGATTAAGGAAGAGTAGGTGATTTTTTTTTTTCTAAATTAGCTGGGATGGCTGAGAATTTAGAGCATTTGGAAGTGGAAGTCATTGACTGCTATTTTTTTTAATGCATAGCTGATGACGTTCTCCAAACTGGTACCACATAAAGAGGAGTCACATTTTAAAGATAAGATAAGATGGGTCTATATTAAATCAGTGAACGCTTAAAAAAGCAAATGCTGATTTATCGACCCTGTGTAAGTGAAAGCTTATGAACCCGAACACTTAGAACAGCGATTTTTTTTTCCCGGGGGAAAAAAATCACTGTTCCAAAAAAGAAACAAAAAACTTTAAAACATTACATAAAGTGGGGGGCTTCACCCCCCAATGTGAGGGCTGTGCCCCCTACTTAAATATACCAACTCCAAGATCGCACTACAGTGATGAAAATGGCAAAATAATGAAGGCGGCAAGCAATTTCTTTCCCAGGGAAAAAATTCGCTTATATGCCGTTTCAGTATTTTGCGATTTCATGCTTTCAAGTTCGGTCAAGATGCATTTGAAAGAATGCATCTTCGATCATATAATAGGGAACCGATAAGATTCCTTTATTCTCACTACACAAGTACAACAGAAATTGTAGTAATCCTCCCAAGATGTATTCATGCATAATGAACATGAATAAATAAGAAAATACAATATAATACAATATCAAACAATACAATATAGTGCAATGCAGTAAACAGCTAAGTTATTGCTATTGGGTATATTGCACATGAAAGGAAACTTTTAAAGTTTTTGAATTTTAATTTTAATGGGAAATTTCATTTTTTTAACTAAATTCATCACATTTACATAATTTCTGAAAAGATGGATTTTAGCACAATGAATTATTTGCTCCACAAATTTGAATAAATGGTGTGGCGGCATGAAACTGCTGACACATTATAAAAGCTAAGTCTTCATTTTTGTTCAGTGTGATTTTAAAAACTTTATGTAGCTTATTATAAACCTATTTAAATTTTGTTTATTTTAGTGCTGCCTTCTAAACTGTTTTTATCCATCTGGCTAATTCATTTCAGTATTAATATTTGTTTATTAATGAAATCAAGTTAATGCCAAACCATTAAAATTTCACTGAATTGCTGAGAATGTTAAAGGAATAAGAAGATCAAACATGAAAAAATCATCTGCCATTTTAATTCTTTGAATGTTCTTAATGTCTCTAACAGAATACTTGCTTTTGTTAGTTTTGGTTTTAGAAATTTGCATGAACAACAAGTAAAACAGTGATAAACAGTATGTTTAGAAGTGGCGGTTAATGCATATATTTAACTCTCATTAAGATGGAGCATAGCTTAATTAATTTAACAGTAATTAGTTTCAGTTTAGCTATTTGGTCATAACTAGCAATATACAATGCATTAAGAATACACTTATTCATTAGGAATAATTCACGGAAAAATCAATATACCAATGGCTTTTTCTGTAAAAAAAATGTATGTATACCTCCGCTTTCAAGAACAAGGAAATGAACAGCTGAAAAGGAAGTTAGTGAGGTTATCCAATCAAATGCTGAGGTTGAAGAGTTGAAAAGTTGAAGAGTTGATACAGCCATTGCTGGGAAACAAATAGTTAGAAGTAGTAAGAATTGAAAATAACAATAAAGTAAAGTTAGGAACTGAAGTAGGATGTTCAAAGGCTAATGTGGGATGGAGGAAAGATATCTAAAAAAATGATCATACAAGTGTTTAGATTGAACACAAAACATGAAACCTATGAAGTTAAGAGATATAATCAAAACAAAAAGTTATAAGAAAAGGAGAAGAAAGGGAGGAATATCAGAAAACTGATGAAGAAGTAAAAGAGTTCCATTATAAGGGGTAGGCATGAAGGAAAGTATGAATAACATAGCTAAAGAAAACTTTATAAAAAACAAAATGTTCTTCTTATATTTAATAAAATATTTGATGAGGAGAAAATTACTTTTAAGTTGGATGGTAGTTGGGAACAAACGACAAAAAAATGCAGAGGATAATGCAAATGGTCATAAAAAAGCAAGTTAAAGATTGTATTTGAAATGTCCCAACTTATGAAGGTTAAACTTATGTAAATGCCTTAAAAAAAACAGAAAGTATATTAAGCAAGATGGAATTTAAAAAAGGATTAGCCCTGAGATAAGAAGGTGAAGAAAATGCAGATTAGTGTAGGTGGGGGCCTTTTGTCAGAAGCTTTGCTCAGATGTTTAAAAAGTAAAGAAATAGCACATGGCTAATTATTATTTATAGAGAAAGTGAATATATGAAACATGAACTGGCAAGACTACTAGGACTTTTGAAAGACTTTAGAAAGGATGGAAATAATCAACTGACTTTCTCAGAGAATACAAATGAAGAAAATGAAAACCAAGCAGGCATGAGATGAAAGAAGGCAAAGAAATGGAAGTTTATAAATTGATACAAGGTCCGTCAGTATAAGAAAGGAATAGAAACAGAACATTTTAGAACAATACATGTGTCCATGGCAGGAAAAAACAGAAACGAAGAGAATGTAATAATGAAAAGTAACTGGTTAAGTGTCAAAAGAAAAGAGAGGAAGCAAGAGAAAGCTGGAATGAAGGAAGCAAACTTAATACAAATAAAATGAGGAATATAAAAGATGTATTCAAAGAAACAGTGTAAATAATGTCCCCTGTAACTGTTTAATGGTTGAAGGTCATAATGTTCACAAAAGATTTGAGAACAACCAAATGTAAAGGGGAACAACCAAGCTTGGGAAGACTTGTATCTATTTGCCTAAATTGTGGCTTATTGAGTTAGGTACACCAGACGTGTGTGAGAAAGAGCAGGGGCAGACCACCTTATCTTCTGAGAACCAAATAACCAAATAAATCTTGTAATAGAAAACTCTTTAGGCTGTAATGATAAGAGGTCAGTACTTATAGTCTATAAAACTTTCAGACATAGGATGCACATAAAAAAGAATTAAGTGATGTTAGGACTAATAAAAAATGGTAATATTGCAGAAAATAGATAGTATTGATACAGGTCTAAGCATGAAAATGGTGCCATATACTCAGATAAATTATGGAAAGTTCAGAAAGATAAGGGCCAGAAAGAAAACAAAAAACATGTCCCTGGTTTCTTTGCATAGGTTTATAAGTTCATAGCCTTGTACTAGATTAAATGCACGTGTGGGTCATTTTAAGCCTTGCCAATTACCCCATTTCAGAATTAAACCCTGTACCTTGTGCCTGTTAAGGTGCACACCTTAACCACTTAATTTATGTTTTAAAAAGTAAGACATTAAACTGCAAAGACCAGGGAATGAAATAAGCATCATTTCATACTCAAGAAAATTATAACGTTATTGTATTCAATCAAAGTTAGAAATGGTATCAGAAATAAAGTGCCAAGGAAGCTTACAAAATAAAATATAACAGATGACAGTAGAAGACAGAGCCAATGTTATAAGTTACATAATGCACAGTTTGTTAAGAGTAAGAAGTTGCTGGACACGTAATACAAAAGTTTGATTGTACTAATCCATAACAGGGGGATGGCCATAATTTATATATGTATATATTTTTCTTTAAAAATATTTAACCCTATTTTCCTTGAAGAATTAAAACAAAATATTAATCGTGTAGGAATGTTTAATTTGGAAATTGCTTCTCTAGAAGCTATGTCATCATTATGTGCTTCCTGTACACTTCAGCATTTATTATTAGAAAATATGTGAAACTCAGAAAGTGAATCTTTCTCTGTTTTATACCAAAGTGATACATTTGATAATGGGGATGTTTGAATGAGTTAACAGAATTAAGATGTTGAGTAGCAGCAGCCAAGCAAGGTTTAAGGTGACATCAAGTAAAGATGATGGTGAATGGTTTCCTTAAACAAAGGCACATGTGTATTTTGGAATGCTGGCATTTCACCATTTATATAAAAGAAACGGATCTGTATTGCAATCTTGAAAGCCCTAATAACCGAATACAAAAACGGCGACACATATTCTGCGAACCGCGAATACACCAAACGCTGTAACCGCGAAATTCAAAAGTTTGAACCATCATACTTGTCCCACCCCACTACCCACTACATACTACCTACCCAAACAAACAAAACAAACCCATATATACACTAACCAAAACTCTATTTCTAACCCTAAACTACATCTTGCAAATACCACCATCTATGCACTTACCTTAACCCGCTACCTAACCCTAAGGTCCGTAACTATTGCACACTTACCTTAACAAGCTATACCCAAACAAAATAAATAATCCACATACATACACATAACAAAACCCTACATCTAATCCTACATTAAATCTCACATACATTACCATCTATGCACTTACCTTAACCCGCACCCTAACCCTAAGATCCGTAACTATCGCACACTTATCTTACGCAGCTATACCATGGAACGGCCAACCATGACAATTCGACATTTTGGATTTTGTGCTTCAGGATGATCGATGTTTATGTGGTTTGATGGAGATGTGTTGGCGTTTACGTATTTGGGTAAGTGCGTCTTCGAGGATGTAATAGGGAACCAAAGAAACAATAAAAGATTTATCAAAGCATAGGGTGAATACTGAAAATGTAGGGGATATTCTGCTCCTGTTTTTAATGGTCTACTTATAGTCCCTCCAACATATCAAACATTAAAAGACAGTAACAAGTCTGACAAAATAATGCCCTGAAGTATACATTTTAATACCAAAACACAAATGAATTAATATTCAAAATCCCAAATGATAATGTCAACATGGTCATAAAGTATAAGAAAACTGAACAACTTTCTATGCTACTGAATGTAATAATAACAAACTGGTTCATGAATATTATGCTAAAGAATAACATCCTAAAAGAAATCTTGAAAAAAATGGAAAATGGGAAAAAGAAAATACTTTCCGTTCTCCAGTACAAAAATGATTGTTAGGAGCTTAGAAAACTATGGGTTCAGTTACAGGGAAAAGTACTTGGGGAAAATTTAATAAAAGTGTTACCTATCCAGCATCTTTTAAAAAATAAGAACAATACATTTTTATTTTATTTTATTTATTTTATTTTATATTCGTTTATCAGGAAAGTCCAACTGGGCAGAGATTCTTTTTCTGTGGAGGCATGGTGAGAAAAAGCTCCACATTTATAAAAAGAAGCTGACAATTTATATTTTTTACATATCAGATAGTACAGAAACAGAGTTACATAGTTGCAATGCATTATATACAGAAATTGTAGCATCTTAATTACTTATTAAGCAAATATTTTAAACTGAGTATCAATTACAGGAGTTAAATACTAAATACTCCAAGATCCTCTAGTTTGGACTCCATTGCGGAATTTTCTGCTGTAGTTTTACAATAGGAATAGTGGTTGATTGAGTGAGTAGTTACTTTGCAGGCAAGAATATACTTGCAGTCAAGGGAAAAGTGTGAAGGTATAAAGTATGAAGAAATAAGGAAACTAAAGTATTCTAAGATTTTATAAATTGAAAGCTAAAAGCAATACTGTGTCAAAATACAGTTCCAAAAAGGAAGCTCCTAGCTATAAAGTTGAAACATAAATTTGAAATTTAAGAAAGTAATTGGGGGGATGTGAAAATGTACATACTGTGTCTTTTTTTAATTTCTCCAAATCTTTTGGGTTTCTAATACCATGACAGGAATGGACCTCATTCCTATGTCAAAGTATGATTAAAGTTCATGAAATTAGTATTGCTTCAATCATTGGTCTGTTCCCTCTTCTATGCTCTTCTAACTGTGACACTTCTTGTCTTAATTGCTTTATAGTTTTCTCTATTCGATATTTCCACGATGGGATTCGATTTCTCCATTTCCATCCCCTCACTACCTTATGTTCTTGTGGTAGAATTATATGTTATTAATTTAGCTGCACAGAAACATTTCCTGTTTACTTCTGTTATAACAGATGGATTTCTATGGACAGTCCTAATTACTGTGTTCATTTGTTTTATCAAATTTGAGTTTTTGGGTTTTATTGACCTTCTGCAGTTTATTTCTTTCATCAATCTTAATTTGTCTATCTATCACTATTAAATCAAGCAACTTTTCTCTTAGCTCATTTTCTTCTAAACTGAGGGTACATTTGTTGTTTTCCATTTCCTGCAGGCATGCTATAGAAAGATCTATAGCATCTTCCTGTGGCACATTCTCTTCAAATTTTTTCTGTGTCATTTATTGCACTGTCATATGGGAACACCCTGGCCTATCACTCCTCAACATTGACTACATCAGAGTTGCCACCGTTTCCTGTTCCTTCCCATGCTATCCAGCTTCAAGTGAATGTTTATACTGATTTCCTGTGGAAGACTCCAGAATATCTTCATGTGGCAACTGATTAGTTGCTTCCCATTCCACTGGTTTCTCCTTAATTTAGATGTCATTTGCTCTATCCTGCTGTGGTGCTTTAAGAGTTGGATTTTCTATACTGAATCCTTCACTTTGTAGGCACTCCATAACCTCAGTTTTCATTTCTTTAACTTCCCCATTACTAATCTTCTTTTCTACTTTTCCTCTTTGTCTTCTTATTTTTTTGTATTGTAAAGTTTTCTATGCCCAGATTCCTTTGCATATATTTCTCTTCAAATATCTTTGGTGCTGCTCTTTTTGTATTGGTTACCTTTGCTTTCTTCTTTGCATAAATATCACACCATATTAAATCTCTTTTTCTTTCCCATGCCCATATTTTTTCTTCAGATGTCTCCTGATCTTCCTGTTTCTCCCTACTTTGGTGTCTCGTTCAATCATGCTGTAATGTAACCTGTGTTAGACCCTCTGCACCAAATCTTTCACTTTGCAGGCATTTCATAACTTCAACTTCTATTTTTTTAACTTCTACTTTTCTAAACTTCTTTTCTGCATTCCCTTTGTGATATTTTTTTTATTGTGAAATTTCCATATCTGGATGTCTTTGCCTGCTGTATTTATCTTTGCATATCTTTGGGGCTGCCTTTTTTTCTACTGAGTAATTTGGCTTTTGACATAAATACTGCACCATATCAAATCTCTCTTTATTTCCCATGCCCATATTTCTGTGTTATACTTTTCAAAACTTTCCATGTTTTGTCGTTTATATTTTTGCACTTCCTCAGATGCTTCTTTTTTTCCAAACAGATCAAAGTTTCTTGGTCTGTATAATGTTTTTCACAAATCTGTTGCATTAGTGAACACAAACTTTTATTTGAAACTTCTGACAATTTTTCTTATTTAAGTATTTTTCTTTCCTCTAATTCCCCTCCCCATGCTTGTGCCAATGGATATGAAGACTTTTGTCACATGTTATTGGCATGTGTAAATACAGGGAAATCAGGAATGCCTTGTTAAGGATTAGATACCATATGGTGAATATGCTAAGGATGAGCTCAGCAAAATCTTATTCTGTACAACAGATGATCTGAACATTAAAAGCCTGAGTCAAACACTTTGTAAAATATATAAAATCAGGAGTTCTCACTAGCTGGTGGAAGTAGTTAATCAGAACAGACGAGGATGGGTACTTGTTTAAAATTAGGATTGTGACACTGGTGGTGTTGTTCAGCAAGACGGAATCTTATGCTGTGATTTTATGCTCTCATTTTGGTACTCTATTCATTGATGTAACTAAGGAATGGTAACAGTGTTTCTTGGACTGACGTGTCCATATGACTTTAACAATTACACTGTTGACAGAGTAAACTGAATTGAACTGTCTTGGTACTACTGTCAATAACCCATATAAGTCTGCTTAGGAAACTGTTAGTGAGTTTTGCAATGTTATTCACTTATGCATTAATGAACACATGCATGTAAAACATAGCTAAGTAGGTAATTACAGCAAAAATACTGGTGGACTCATAAAAGTAGTAAGGTATATAACAAAAAAAGAGGCAGTACTTAACTTTTAAAAAAATATTTAGTTATACAAATAAGATTAAATAAAGTAAAAAAATAAAATAATATAAATATAGACTGACTTTTCTTATGAAACTTTCCAGAAGTAACTATTATGTCTGCCTGGTCTCAAATGATGAAAGCAGTGGTATTACTAATGTTATGTTCTTTAATTGCAACGGAAAAAAAATGAGAAATATTGTGAATGTAATATGTTATCACTAAACAAGTAAACAAGTGACCACCATGGAACATAGCAAATGTAGAAAAATGTTGTGCTTTTTTCACATATGTCTGATTATTAAAGATACAGAGGATGCATTCCTTTATTACTGCAAATGTAACTGCTGTCACACATAAAATGAAAAACTAAAGTTCCATGGGACCATTTAGCATACACAGTGGTCTCTTACACTGAAAAGAGAAAAACCTAACAAAATTCATGTCAGTCATGTTAAATAAAATACTGGTATATGGGCATAGCCCTGACCTTTGGCTACAGCCTATAATGTATGTGTGCAAATGGTCATATTTAGACATACCTGCCTGATCAGTATTCGATGTGTACCCACGCAGAAAATCATACTGTTTTTAGAATTATGCAGTGGACTCACTTTCATTGGATGTGGAACAGTACAGTTTTCTTAGACACAGAACTGGCCTTTTATATCGAGTGGCATTCTTTGAATTGACAACAGGACTTGTTGAAAGCCTTACAGTGCACCCTGCTATCTTTATCTTACTAAGCCATTTTAGCTCTATCCCAAAAAAGAATTATTGCCAGGTTAATAGCATTAATTGTCAGTTCATTCACAATTCAATGGGAAACAGGACATAGGATGAAGTATCCCTATTCCCATACTCTGGTATACTGGGGCCCCCTTATTTTAGACTAGCTCCAGACAGAAAAGTTGGAAATGGGCTATGGAGTACCAAATAAAAATGATGATTTTGACCTGGGCTAAAACATTTACTTCAGTGTGTGGGATTTCTACAGTATATAAAAAATATATACCCAGCACAGTAACAATGACAATGATAAGTGATGGTTTAATATAGATGTTTCTTGTTAAAAAATGGGGTAGGAATTGAATAATTTATGTAATGTCGCTTAGGGTATATACAGCAATATATGTGAAGCACGTTTGTTAATTTTAACTTGTTAATAAAGGATGATTACTTTTATATAAATGTAAATGTACCTATGTCACAAATGATAATTCAATAAAGGCGTTTAAAAAAACAAGTGTAGCATCTTGAAACTTGATAAAAAGGATACAATACAATTACAAAACAAATGGATTCATCCAAAAAAACTTTAAAGACTTTTAAAGTTTCTAAGGACAAAACAATTTAACAACCAGCATGTACCTACATGTATCTACCAAAGTGAGGACGTCACGTTCTTTAGCTTTTTATAATTCTCTCATTTGCAATTAGACAGAGAGTTTCAGGTTAAGCAGGTTAAGCCTCACTGATATGATCATTACTGGATATAGTCATCTGTTCTGCAGCTGTAAACAAATATACCTTTAACTGTGTAACAGCACAAGATTTCTTAACTAGGAAATCATAGGTTTGAAAACTAACATATTTTGAACAGGT